>NW_019416445.1:81583-135872 GCF_000390285.2 Anoplophora glabripennis
AATCGCACCCCTAGATTATTTCTTGTGGGGATACTTAAAAAGCAAAGTATACGTTACTAGACCGGTTAATTTAGAAGATTTAAAAGCAAGAATTCGTCACGAGATACATCGTATACCTCCTGAAGTTATTGATAATGTCCAAAAAAATTTTATTAATCGTCTTGGCTACTGTCAGGCAGCCAACGAATTTGAACGTTTAATTTGGTCGATTTTTACATATTTATAATTTTCAGTATTGTGAATATTAAATTCTAAAATCTTCGAACATTATTTTCTTGAACTTTTTGTTATGTAACACCATAATTTTTTATGATGTGTATTTAGAATGACACGCTCTTTCAAATGGCATGGTCAAAATTGGGGGTTGCTATTTAAAAAAATTGCCGATGACGTCATATCTCGAACAACGATGACGTCACAAATATGGGTCGTATGTCAAAAAGTGCCTTTTTTAAAAACAAAATCGACGTGCTAGGGGATTTATTCGAAAACTCAATTTAAAAAATAATGAATTTATTCGTTACTTTTCGAAAGCACTGTAGAACATACTACCAACAATATAAAATATACCACCAGTATACCACTACACAGGGTGTTAAGTATGTATTTGAGTGATTTTGAGACAAAAAGTTCATTAGTCCGCAGATGCTTCGTTTTCAAGATACAGAGTGTTAAATTTTTGTAAAAAATTGCCATTTCGTAAATATTTTAAGCGCCCTTTACCCAATTTTGTTGTAATTTGGCAGTGTTATTTGTAGTGTTAAGGGACTAATTTAACCCTAACTTGATTAGATTTGTTAAGTCCAGTGGCGTCCTGAGCAGTACCTTAACGAAAATTTTTGACATAAAAATGTACGCCACTGACTTTTTTGTAATTTTTATATTTTTTCTCTTTGGATTAAACAACTAAAAATACAACTTTTTTGTCTCTGGAACGTTTTTCGTATCTTAATTAATTTTTGGAGAAAAAAAATAAAATCCACTTAACTGCATGTCCCTGGACCACAAGAAAAAATATTAAACATATCAGCATACCTCCATATACCACCAGCAATTTCGACTAAAAGAAAATGGAGCGCTAGCGCAGGAATGTTTTTAAATTTTACAAGTATTCTTCCACGTACTCTTCTCTCCATCTACTCTTTGGCAATGAACTGTGGAAGTCCTAATAAAGACAGAAACTCGAAAAAAAAATTTCTCGAGTTCTTAAAAAATAAGCAAATTACCCCTTACCTCCCATTAACTCGGCGCCCTACTATGCATCACGTTTACTGACTGGGAACACGCCGGCGCACCACAGAGCGTTCGAATGTTGAAGCGAAACAGCAGATTTCCTCAGTTGTCTTAAATTTAGAAATTGGATTCAAAATCAAAGTGCAGTAGATCATCATTCTAGTAACAAAGTGCTATAGACCGATGAGTGTTATTTTAGCCATACTGGCATTTTAAATAGGTAAGTACCATACCACTCTTTAAAAAGCAATGTGACATAATAAGGTGTACGTACTACAAACTAAATAATTAATTGAAGATAATACTAACTAAACTAAAATAAACAATTATAAAACAGAGAAAACGTACAATACTAGAAATTCTAAATTGCAATAACATAACATTAGAAAACAATTATTATCCGTAGGTATACATTTGTTTTTATTGACAAATAAATACTTGTTAATATTAATGTAAAAAGATGTCATTCATTCATGTATTTAGAAAAAAAGGTCTATTTTTTGTCGTTCACTATTAAAAACACAGTAAAAGTTAGGTTAGTGACTGAATATGTTAGATTCACTCTCGATAGCGATCAGGAGCGGTCTAAAAAGGGGTTTAAATAATGATTCAATATTTTTTTTTCAGAGCAAAGTTGCATTTAAATTTTTTTTAATCGCGTATTCGTATTCTACTCATCCTTATCTTCCCTTAAAATTAATGACATTATGACTTAATCACCCTGTATACATGATTCCACATTATAAAGACAAATTGCACTAAATTGCAATTTTCTTAAAAATTATGGAACCATTGTTACCAGTGGATACTATCGATTGAATTTATAATAAAGGGTGATTCTAAGGAAAATTAATTTTTACTCAAAAACTTGTAAGCTGTACACAACAAATTGACTTATCTTTTTGTCAAACAGTTACTTTTCTCTAACTTAAACAATAAACAATATTGATGCATATAATTTATTAACAATCAGACTAGCACCGGTGCTCATTTTATGTCTAAAAGTCGAACGGTGAACATGGTATAGGCTGAGAAAAAGTTGTCTGAAATATGGAATTCAAATTGCTTATGACCCTTAAAGTGTTAAGTGCACAAAATCGTGAAGTTGTACAAGATATGTTTATGAAAAGATACACAATTTCTTTAAGAAAAGTGCAAGAAAGCGTTACAAAGGCAGCTGGCATTAATGTGAGTACAGTGAAAAATTTTGTGAAACAAGGAAGACTATTGTAAATGGTGAAACTTCATCGTTCTATATTCGTCATAATAAATTAAAAAAAAAACGCCAAAAACAATTTTGGATGACAAAATTGGTATATTCAAGAAAAAGGACACCTAAACAGATATTTCCGTGAAGATGTGGAATATACTGGCGACAGTAATAGTCTGTATAAGCTTTTGCATACCATAGAATTCCATTGGCGAATAAAACATAAACCATCCAACGACTACTAATTGAATGTCATAACATCCAATACTTAAGGTTAAATTTCTTAAAAAGTATGAAACAACACCGAGAAAGTGAAGAATCTAAAAAGAAAGGACTCCGAGGACCTTTATCAACAGGACAGTGTTGGTAAATACGAAACAATGCTGCACAAACAAACTAACGTAGATATCATCAAGTACTGGATAATGGTGACCAATTTATTGAACATCAATGGGCGCACATTGAACCTTAAGTTTTCGTATTATTTAAGTATAAAATAAATTTAATGGTTGGTTATTGATGACATCTTGACATAGTTTACTCTGAAGAAATGAGCGATATGTATTTCGAAACATGAAGAGTTCTAAAGAAATGACTTGTCAGACGTGACAACTAGCCTATAGGTAAAGTTAGGAAACCTACACACTTAGAGCGAACTACATTGTTGCTTATTATAAAAAATTAACTCACCATAGGTATAGTCTTTCCGAAGTCAGTTGGACATGTATAAAACCGCCTAGCAATAAAATTTAATGAGTTTCATAGGCGTCCCTAAAAAGGTTTTCAGCTAAAGGTAAAAATTATAATAATTTGTATACAATAATGTGTAGAAAATTTCTATTGTATGTTCATTTGGCCAACAACATATTTTATTTATTTATGTTCTCAAATTTATTATATTGGTAAATTTCGTTGTGTTCCGTTTCAAAAGGTCTCCAAAATGCCATGTTGTAATGATATTAGTAAACAAAATATCCCTCTTATTTCTCCCTTTCGCAATTATTGTACTAAATTAAAATTACTTGAATCACACCAAATTCCGAATTGCTGCACTGCACTGCTAGACCATTTGTTGACAACTGAATTTATGGCCGCCAGGTTGCCCAGTGCGGCTGTGTTTGGGCCGCGTTTGCTCGCGCCCTCATTCTTCTACTGGTACATACTGCCAACGTCTTGGTTCTTCAATTGTTATCGGAAAGAGTATGAAACAATGATCAAAGGAAAAATCCTCTACCAATATCTTATCCCACAAAGTATAATAGTTATTATTAGGACAAATGGCAGTAGCATTTTTGAGAAATATAATAATAAAGACGACATGCTGAAATAACTGTTCTTTTCTATTTTGGTCTTATTGAAACACCCCGTATCTATAACTAGATGTCCCGCTGATTGGGAGGCATCCGCACAATTTCTCTAGACGACTGCGCCCGTCACAAACCCCGAAATAAATTAAATAATTCGGATTTTGATTCGAGGGCACCATGCCTGGGAAAGGTAAAAGGTATCATTATTATAACTATATACGAGTGTTAGACGTGACCAGACTCATAACATTTAAGGAATGCGCGTCCCCGTCCGTTCTGGCCGGCCACACTGAGCTATGCTAATGCCTGGATATTATTAATTTATAACGGCCATAAATTATACATTATAGATGCAGGGATTTTTTGGGACGTAGCGGAGTATAAATCAATATTATACAGTACTGCCCGGCTGTGTCGTGGCCCCCGTTAATATTTTGATTTAAAAATATAATTAGGTGAGTGCCAACAATGGGGCTTTGTGTTTCTTCGTTGTATAATATGATTGATACTAATTTATTATGAAATTTATTTATATTTTTAGTTGATTGCGTGGGTATTATAACGAAAACTAGCTTGCTTCACTTCTAGGCATATAAATTGTAATATACAGGGTGATTCAGAACTCATCCAAAAAACAAATTTTGAATGTACAGTGTACGCTTACAAATACAATTTTGTAAAAAAAATCAGAAAGGGCAATTCGAAAATGATTTAAAAATACACTTCTGAACGGAACTGGAACTGGTCCACTATAAAACCTGATATTACGCAAGGTAAAGCATGCAGTCGGCATGATGGCAAAGTGTAATAAAGAATAAACGGACAAAAAATTGAAAAAATTACTTTCCTAAGAAATAAATAAAATTTTATACCTATTTTATATCAGCAAATTCAACTGCTTTTGCCGCTACTGTTATTATTAACAAAAATTAATTTGGGGTTTTAATTAATAAAATAATTTGACATAACTGATATTACAACTCTTCAAAATTTTGTCCACCGATACGTAACATATTTGGGCCTGTCTTACTCAGTTTCTACGAACTAACACAAATGTTGGCTTGCTTCACCATAACACAAATGCTTTGACCATAACACAAATGTCGCGTTGTTTCACCATAAATTAAAACGACATCCATCAACTCCCGAGTTGCTATCCACGTAAGCCACTTGAAAAACTAATGTAAACACTATCGCAACAACGATAATACTAAAATCGGATTTCAGTATTCGGAATCACCACGTGGACGAATGGCGCTAGAGACTGCAGTAGCAATAATTTTTTTCTCGGAAACTACAAGGTTTTTACAATTTTTTTTTACAATATTACGATATATTTGACTCCATTTTTCATAACGGATCTATTCCCAAATTTTTTTGGATAATACGTTATTACATTTTGAGTTTCAAGTTGTGATCGAACTACTTTATTTTTTATTAAAAGATGGATTTTGATTAGGTATATTGAAATATTTCAAGAAGTGATACCTTTAAGGAAAAAAGATATTATTCTTATAAACTTATATTTTATATGGTGTTAATATTTCTTTAAAATATAATGTTTATACACACTTCTAAAGATGTTTGACGTAAACCAACAAAATTTGATGAAAATGACAATTTCTTAAAGGTAAAAACTCCTTTAAATACATTTGTGTTAACCAGTGACGGAGGTACTACAAGACAGTCACTTAAAACTTCAAAATTTCAAATAATATATATCTTCTTCACTTGAATAAATCGATAATAATTGTAAAAGTTCTCATTTCACAAAAAAATTTTTGTCATAAATACGATTTTAAATACACATCATCAAAGGGCCAAAAATAATCTTAAGTGCAGAAATTTTTAGTTTTTTCTAAACCATATTAACTCTCAAAAGGAATTAAAATTAACACCTACCCTAATGAATTATTGGAACAGTCCTAAGGTACATTTAACCTGCTTAGGATTGCAAAATTGGAGCCTTCAATTATATTACAAAAGCTACACCGAAAATAATGTCGACTGAGAAGTCATTATTTTCATTTGTTTATTTAAAAGTTAATTAAAAATATAATAATAAGTGAGTTAATAGACCCATTTTTTTTGCCACCGAGGCTTACTGGAGATGTTTATCGCCGTTTTCTTGAGGATGAATGGCCGGTACTTTTAGAAGACATCCCATTGCCATTAAGGTTGCAAATGTATTTTATGCACGATGGTGCTCCACCCCATTTCAGTTTAGCTGCCCGTGAATATTTGAACAATATCTACCCAAATCGCTGGATAGGTCGAGGAGGCACTCAACCCTGGCCTCCGAGGTCTCCCGACTTAAATTCGTTGTATTTTTTATTTTGGGGTCACCTCAAACATTTGGTTTATACGACTCCAGTGCAAACCATAGACGAATTAGGAAACAGCATTGTCGCATCCTGTGAAACAATTAGACACGGGTTCGCCAATCAATGTGTCGTAGGTTAGATGCCTGTATTAGAGTTGAAGGTGCACATTTTCAACACCTGTTGTAACGCCTGTGTATGTAAAGTATTTTTCATATCATTGCTGTTTGTTAAATATTTTTTCTTATGTTTCTGTTAATATTAATTATTTAAAAAAATATTATTTAGTGAGTTATTGTTTCTCAGCTTGTTAAATTGTTTTTCCTTCAAATGTATTGTTAAAGTTGATTAGTAAATAACTAAACATTGAATTTCTATTTTTGTTTTCTACTTCCCTTAAGAATGTGCATATGAAAGGATATTAATTTTTTTCTCGAAAACGAAGTAAGGTATCAAAAAAAGTAAAGAGACAAAAAAGTTGTATTTTTAATCGCATAATCAGAAAAACATATGACACCTAAGAAAAAGCAGTGACGTCTCATATGTTTACTTATTAATATCC
This sequence comes from Anoplophora glabripennis, assembly GCF_000390285.2. Lineage (NCBI taxonomy): Eukaryota > Metazoa > Arthropoda > Insecta > Coleoptera > Cerambycidae > Anoplophora > Anoplophora glabripennis. The sequence continues at coordinate 88,217 of NW_019416445.1, forward strand.
ACAGGAGTGAGTCCCCGGACGCCGCTGGAAAAGATAAAATAAATCAAATTACGCCAGAAGATGTATAACGTTTTTATAAACAAACATATCAAATTTAAAAAAAAAATCGGAATTAAGGTTCTCCAGATATTAGTAAAACCCTTGTATTTTCTTTAAATTTCAACACCCTGTATCTCCGAAACGAAGCATTTTCGGACATAGGTTTATAGGAACTTTAGTTCTTATTTTTGGTCAAGGAAACTCCCCCTGATTTTTTTCGTAATATTAATGGGACATCCCGTATAGTCACCCGTAAGTTAAGCAAAATTCATTTGAATTAAAACATGTTGAGTTATTTGCGTAAGAAAATACAATTATATATCTTCATCTTCTAGAACTTTTGTATTTCTTTTTGTATTATTGAAAAATGCCAAAAAAGTTGTGTATATTCTATAGGTTGTTTTTTTTTCAGAAGATGATAAAACAATTATTTATTAATAAAATAAAATAAAAATACATTAGCCTAACTAAATAAGAAGAAGTAGAAGGTAATTCAAGTTCATATTTAAATAGCATATTATTTCCACATTTGGTTCTAATGAAATATCAGGATATTCTTGGAGGAAAATTTTTTAAAAAGTACTAATTTATCACGTGTATCCTTCATACAAACAAATATATCCCAATCTAAAATTGCGCGTCCGTAATTGCATTTAAATACCAGCCAAATATATTAAATGTATAAATTAGGGTCCGTGACAATAGTCACCCCTCCAGAGAAAGCGGGGGGTTGCATTTATCACCTGACCCCGCGCCACCCCTATTTTATTATTCAGTTTTCGTTTGCATTCTGTAATATTCAATTTAGTCATATTGTGAGCTTGAATTGCTTCTATTTATATGGATATATTGAAATTGTACAGCTCAATTAATACACATACGTGTGTGCGAGGGAAGTGTTCAGTCCAATGAATCCCAAATAAGCACCAGCGTCAAACAAAAAATTTAATATTGACTGTAATATATTAAAACGGAAACGTGATTTTTTGCATTCCCTTTTCAAAACTGACCCGTTCGATCGCTGCAGCGGAGGCGGCCATTCATGGTGATTTTTAAATAATTCTGCAACGTGCAATGCCAAAGTTGCTGATTTCAAGTGTTTTTTTTTTGTCCTGTTTCCTCTATAGGCGGTGACGATTCTGACCTGTCCATCCCACAAGTTTCATGACATTATTCTTCATTATTGACATCACTAGTGAGAAAGTAAGACCTCATCACTGTTATTCTGACGTCACGGGAATGGGGAAATGAAAAACAACGGAGGTATTTTGGTATTTTTCTCCTTGTGAAACAAGTTAATCAAGGAATCCTTTGTGCCAAATCGTACTGAAAATAAGACACGTAAAAAATACGCATCACTATACAGGGTGTGGCGTGTATAATCTATAAAAATTAAACTAGTCCATGTGCTGTACTATGAGTTACGTGCTGTAGACCAGCCGCGTAAACAAATCGTGGTTGAAAGATAGAAAGATACTTCTCAATTTTTGGGGAATTTTTCAATGCAAAAGTACAAATTAAGAAAAATAGATATTTAAAAAAAACTGATATTTTCTTTATAATAATCAATAGTAATTATTATCTTAACTGTATTGTTGTTACTACAAGAGTTCGCAAACAAAACCACATCCGTAAGCATCTGTAGTTGCCAAATGCGTGCACTAAACAAACTCCATTAAAATATGGATCAAAATGAAATAAAAATCTAGGGAAAATGCTTAAATTGATCAATATTAGCGCGGATACAGGCATGGCACCGACGCACCCAATTTTGGCAAATATTTTCCCAAATTCCATGTATTCCCTAATTGGGTCAGCAGTTTTAAGTATACAGTTACGCAATTTTTCCATCGTAGCAATTGGAGTATTGTAAACCAATGACTTCAAGTGACTCCAAAGATAAAAGTCCATTGGAGTTAGATCAGGTGACCGAGGTGGCCACGACACAGAACCAAAGCGTCCGATCCATCGCTGAGGAAACATTTAATTCAAAAGTGTCGTTACTTCTCGAGTACTGTGTGGAGGAGCCCCATCTTGAAGATAAAACATGCGTGCCTGAACCTGTAATGCCACATCGTCCAATAATTCAGGCAACCGGTTCTCCAAAAAGTCAGCATATGTTGGTCCATTTAGTCGTCCTTCAAAGAAATAGGGACTCACAAGTACATCGCCTATTATGCCAGCCCAAACATTTACCGAGAACCGATGTTGAAAATGAGTTTCCCTAATCGCATGAGGATTTTCATTGGCCTAGAAATTCACTTCATCACGGGTAAATGTCGCCTCATCTGTTACACAAACATAAGCAGGAAAGTCTACTTGATTGGCACATTGCCGTAAAAGCCATTTGCAAAACGCATTCGTTGATCACAATCCGGGAGTAAAATCTGTTGAACTGGTTGCAGATGGTAGGGGTGCAACAGCTGGCGCCTTAAGATGCGATGTACGGTACGAGATGAGGTTGCTACTTGCTGTGCGAGTAGTCGAGTACTAATTGTGGGGTCTTCGTCAAGATTTTTCAACACCGCATCGTCAACATTAAGGTTCGCTTGCTGACCACGTCCTTCTCCTCGAGGAATAACACTTCCCGTATCTTGCAGCCGCTGAATGCATTATAGGATTGTATTTGCACATGGGGGGGGTGACGTTGTGGGCATCGTTCCCGGTACAACCTAGTCGCCGCGAGCGCATTTTCTCCGCCCGAACCGTGTAGACACGTTCGGAAATAGTAAATGCATTGTTTTCTCGGTTAATTGTAAACCTAGTTTGCGCACAAACTAAAAAATTAGGCAAAGTAAGAAATAATAACCTCGTTTTTAATGGAATCGGTACGCTATTCTTATTTTGTACTTCTTTATAAAAATTACACTATCACTATCGTGGAATTACAATAAAATTTTGTCTGGAATCTTCACTTTTTAACAGTGATGGGCCGATGGACGATGCTTAATGTTTAATAATTAAGTGAACAATGAGTTCAATACAAATACAAAGTCAGTTGACTGCACAAATTTTTTAATAATGTAACCTAACCTTCTTTTAGTATTACTAGTATTAGATTATACCGACTTAAATTATAAAATTGCATCTCGGGTCGCATAAAAACATTTCCAAAGAATAAATGAACTTTCATTTACAAAAAAAAAACGCGAAGATAGATCTTTTTCGTATAAGACTTTTCTATTACAAATATCGTTAGGAAGCTGTAGTTTAATTATTATAGATTAAACACGCCACACCCTGTATACTGTACTTCAATTGAAAACTGAAGTATAGATCATAATAAATCATTATTAACAAAATTATTTTTGTTACAGTTTATATGCAAAAAGTTGCCTATATTAATGACTAGAATGCACTATGAAAATTATATACCTAATCACCCTGTATATCAGTTTAGGAAAAACTTTGAGTATCTCGATTACATAAAGAGAATATAAAGTAGAACAGCATGAAATGAGATATGCGGGTACACAAACGCAATTTCCAACGCCCTGTATACCGAAAATAAGAATTTTCCCTGTTCAATATTGGTGTATCTTTTAAAACGTGGGTCTCATCTGTTACATTTGTTTCTCCCGCTCGGGTGCAATTGTCTGCCTCGAGATCCGAACTGCAATTTTTAAAATTTATTGAGATTGAGATTAAGTGCAGCAGGTGGGGTAAGTAATTAACATGGAAATGTATATTGTGTTGCTTTAATTGAGATATTTAAAATTTAAATATGGTTTGATTACTTCTTTTGTTTTCGTTTATTCATTATTTAGCGAGTCGGATCCGGCGCCTGCTTTCAGATAAATTGTTTGCCTTTATTTAGCACGCCATGGGCGCTCGTCGGTATTTTTCCAGAAGGTTCGGAAAATAAATAAATCATAAGTCATTTTGGAGAGCTCGATTATTTTCATTCCATTTTTAATCAGTTTTTCGTCAATATGTATGTTGCAAAGATTCAAGTCAGACAGCTTTCAATATTTACTAGTGTTCCCTAAGGATCAATCCTGGGTCCATTATTGTTTAAAATATTGTAATATTAAAATATAAATTTTGGATGTGTGTTTTTTTATTTTTAATTAAATTGTTTATAGTATCATACAAATCTCTACCATATTTTTTTTGTCTTACCTTGTACTTTATCCCGAGCTAGTTGTTGGTATACACTTGTCATATAGACAATATCAGAAAATTCTCAGGAGTCGGTTCTCATAAACTAGTACAATGCTACACACTTTGGAATGAATAGAGTTTGAAATTTAATAGTGTTTATTCAAAATTTTGTTACATTAAATTTGACTTGAAGACTTTATAAACACAAATTTATGAATACCATTTTTATATAGAATATGTTTTCCACCATAAAGAATATTTTTAACAACAAAATTTGCCTTTTTCTGCTCATCTTACAAATAATATAAGGAATAATTAAAAAATATTCTATTAATTAACTTTATCTATGCAATCCGGATTAGGTCTCCTTATATTTTTTGTTGCCTATCATTCAGGGGCATCCTTACATCTAAACAAGAATGAAAATTAGTCAGAATTAAATAAAATGGCTATTCATTTGACAGATTTTGTTCGAGCTCTTCAAAATAGTGAATTATTTAAGTGATCAGTGATTGGATTCGGCTTATTTTGTACAGATAAGTCCTGTGGTTTTTTTATTTATACTTTGCAAAGATTTGATGTGATATAAAGCATGATTTATTTGGAATAGCTAGCGATATTTTAGTGCACTGTGTTTTAAGGTACCTGTTACGTTGTGAAATTTGTAGTTTTCTTCGCTGGAAACTACGTAGAAGCCTTGCAGATTATTTATGGGGCCACTGGAAACTGCTTTGAACTTGCTTTCTACTACTGGTAGCAGAAAATTTTCAAGGGCTGCCAAAATAACCTTATCTGGACTCTGGTCAAACTATAAATTTACTGGTAAGTATTTAATTTTCTTCCTTGGGCTCTCTCTTCTTGTTTTATTTTTATTTTTTTTTGGAAGCCGCATCTCCATGCTGCACATCTTGCAAAACCCAAGCCGTAACCAATCAACAATTTCTTTGTTTTTCTCCACCTTCCTGATTATTCTGTCCCAGCTTTGCTTAAGGTTCATGCGCAGAAATTTTCAGTATTTGGATGTCCTTTTCAAACACTTTTTCACATCACTACTTATAACTAACACATTTTTAACAAATATGTCCTTTTACTTTTATTTACAATTCTAATAAATTATTTACTAAAATATTCTTTATTTTATATTTTTTTGGGTCATGTCTGGGTATTCTTACAGAGCCACCATTAGCTTTGACATTTGTGATATTTATTATAAAATTTGACATTTGATGAAAAATTTGTTTGTTATGGTTTATGTTGGATTGAGATATCTTGTTTAAGTTTACTCGTCTTCCTGCGATATATATAGCCGATTAATCTATAGACTTTAAGCTTTCATTTGGTATAAGTCACTCTAGGTTTAAATTCGTTTTTCTTTATGTACTGTAGTACTGATTACTAACAAGTGTCGATGTCATGCATTTTTATGAAAATTTATTCTGTACTTGAGAATAAAATTAAAAGATTATTATTTTTATACTATGTAATATCACTGTTCATTACTAGTTTTATATCCAGAATTTCCATATTAACAATTTTATACCAATTTGGTGTTGCCTTAATAATAATTACAATTTTTATACGACTTTAAGTTCGGTCAGGCAATATTTTCATCTGAGTTTCTACATTAATATTTCAAATTCGTTATAATATTTACTGTAAAAAAATGAGTGAAATTTCACTTTCATTACATTCAATAACGTATCAACTTCTGTCCATACTCAGTTTAGTGAAATTTGGAATTTATTAGTATGAGAACTGAAATGTTATGGGTGAAAGTATTGCAATAAAAGTGAGTAATTTTACCCAAATGTGATTTCCTACCAACTATCAAGAACACACGGCAAAAAAATGAGTGCGATAAAGGTACGAAGTGAATACATTGAGTGAAATGATTGAGCAAATTTTCACTCAATACTGAGCATTTTGATAATTTTACTCATTTGAGATAATATTTGAACTAAAACTTTTACTCAAATAAATTCTCCAGATAAACTCGTATTTGATACGCTTGTATCTAAATCGGAGTAAATGTCCTCATTGCTGAGTGACCCTATCCCATTCTATGGTTGTCGTGCGTTGTCTTTGTCTATTCCCATCGTCCCCATTAGGTCATCACGTGGCGTGGTGTATGGCGTGTAGTACTGGACAAGTGTCCGCAAATCCGGTAGTTTGGTGAAAATTATGTTTAAATGCAGTGGTTTGATTACAAAAACAATAATATATTGAGTTCCGATTAATATTTGGTTAAATAAACGGATTGTTAAATTGTTACCTCTACTTACTTATATATCTGTAACGTACAATATAGATAATGGTAATCTATTCGTCCGGTCAGTTAACCGGTTCTTTTAATTGAGACCTAAAATATTGTCTCTAAAACAGATCTGTGTAGAAACCACTGTGGCAGCTTAGTAGTTTATAACTTTAATACAATGATATTTAAATTAAAATTTAGAGAGAATATAAATCAAGTGTGAGTAAAAAACTACTCAATAATGTTTAGATAAAAAGTCAACGCTTAATTGGTTTTACATACTCAGGATAGGGTCAAAAGTCACTCACTTGATAGCAGAAACTCGGATTTGAGTACAATTCACTCACATCTGTTGCAATAGTTTCACTCATAAAATTTTAGTTGTACTCATACTAATAGAGTGAATATTTTACTCAATCAGGTGTGGAGAAATTGATACATTATTGAGTAAGATTGAGTGAAACTGAGTGATTTTTTTTACTGAGCAATTAAGTAGTTGACCTTTTCTCTAATATGACCGACATTTAACTATTGTTGATATCGTCTAAAAATAAAATTGGATAGATGTTGCAAAAAGAACGTCACAAGTTTTATTTAAATTTATTTTTCATCGGCAGTATTATTGTCTAACGAGGTTGAAACACGAAATCGCTATAACTATCTCGTTGCTCATTAAATTTAGATAATTTTTAGATTTTCCAATATTTACTAGTAAAATATGACAAACAGGATAGTATTTTTATTACTAAAAGCTTTTAGCTCGAAAACGGTTTATTTTAACCAGAACAAATATCTCTATTTCACTTACAAAAAGTATGAAGATCTTAAAAATAACTATAGAACTTAAAAAAGTAGGTCTATAATTTTTTATACGGACCAAGACTGCTCCCGACCCCCAAAAAGTAGCTATCAGTAAATTAATATTCTGCCATTTTAACGACATAAATTTTCATTTACCATTTGGACAATCTTCTTCAAATGGATAATACTAAGAGGAATTAAATCGTCCGCAGAGATAACTTTAATTTTGATACACCTGTAACTCATGTAACTGCAATCCGAGCAATCTGAAGTGCAGGAAACATAAACAATCCAGTGGAACAACACCTTTACACCAACTCGTAAAAATATATCACAGCAAAAAATCAAGGCGCGTCAATACTTTCATTTCTCGTTACTACCTCAATTTTTTTTACACACATACATAATCCTAATTGCAATTACACTAAGGCTACAGGTGCATGTCTCCCGGGCCATTAAAAGAGCTCAATTAATTAATCGCTACACACCTATAAAGCATGGTGGCTGTAAATTTGAAAAAGTTATGACATTTATGGCGCCTGCATACATATCTCCCATTGTTGGGGCACTATTAGGGCTAATTGGGTATGGTAAAACCTACGGATTGAATACAATTAGAATACATAAATTGTACAATAGTGGTCGTTAAACATGCAGGATGCGAGGAAAAATATGGATAATGTCATTGTGTGATGGGTGGTCGCTGCATTACCGACGGGGATGCCGTGTTGTAATTTACGACAGGTATATGCCTCATGAAAATTAAAGGATCCGCAGGTTGGTTTCACAAGCGTTCGTAACAAACGAAAGGGATTTGAAATTTTCTGCAACCATTTGTAGTCTGTTAACAACGAAATCTTAACACGAAAAGATTCTTTGTAGCATAAGTTTATGGACAGGTAGAGCAGTATGGATTAGGAGAATGGTGCAAAAAATAAGAGTATAAGAACTTCTGTAACAATGTTATTAAATAATTCCTAAAAGGTAATAGTTTTGTTGCCTCACATGTGCACAAATTCAAAATCTCGCTATAGTTCATAGGAAAAATTCTTTAGAGAATTGAATTTCCTATCCAAATGGCTTATTTAAAAAATTTTAAAAGAAAATTTTATGCAAAAAATCGTCAATAAACAATTTGAAAAAAAGCAAATAAATTCGATTTTCTGATTTTTTTTACCTTTTGGCCTCTAGTTTTTTTGAGTCAAGATAGGTATAGGCATTGCTTCATAAAAAAAAGTAGATAAAATTTCCTTAAAAACAAGAGGTTGTAAAGTATTTTTGGATGAAAATTAACTGATATATGGCCGCTCAAACTTAGCCAATTTTTCGATTTTTGTCGCGTTTATACGTTTTAATTATTATTTTTTTCCAAAAAAGGAAGGAAATAAGGCGTTCAAGGATTTTCATCACATGACTTGCTCGAAGGGTCATTAAAAATTAAAAAACCGCGGGGTGCTATTAAATTAGAGGGTTGAAATTGAAAATAGGGGTGAAAATGCACTTTTGCAGTTTTTTAAATATAGCACGAAAACGAAGCAAAATTTCGGTACAGTTCATAGGAAAAATTTTGTAGAGAATTGAATTTCTCATCGAAATGGTTTATTTAAAAAATGTAAAAGGAAAATTTTATGCAAAAAATCGTTAATAAACAATTTTAAAAAAGAAAAAAATAAGATTTTTTGTTTTTTTTTTACTTTTTTAATAAAATGATTTAGTAAAAACTTGAGAATTTAAGTAATTATATTAATAATGTATGTACAATGTGTCCACGGATGGAGTTGACAAGAGGAGAAACTCTTTTATTTTTGACTTTATCAAAAAATGTCACTCTTTATAAAAAGTTCTGCCACTCGAAAAACTGAGGCTGTCATACAAACATCTTAGATTAGATATACAGGGTGCTCATAAATTAAAAAAACACGACAATACTCAAGGGAGAAGTACCATTATTTATTATTTTACACAACATTTTTATAAAACAAATCTGTTTATAACCTCAAATAATGTCCTAATACAAATTTTAAAATGAAAATTTGAATTCCGACTTCCCACTTCAAATAATCTTAATTTTGAAACTCCTGTTTATCATCACATTTATCTTTCATATCTTCTAATATGTCTAATTGTAAGCATAATAAATACAAAAACACATACCTGATATTGCTAAGCAATGCAATCATTGAAAGAAATATTATGTATTGGTATTGTTCTATTATTACCTTTGGCAAAGACTAATCGCATAAAAATGGCTTCTAGAAGTAGATTTTTTGGTTTACACATTTTACTTTATATTGTTTCATCAGTTACTGTCCTTNGGACAGGTAGAGCAGTATGGATTAGGAGAATGGTGCAAAAAATAAGAGTATAAGAACTTCTGTAACAATGTTATTAAATAATTCCTAAAAGGTAATATTTTTGTTGTCTCACATGTACACAAATTATGTGAATATTTCAAATTGTCATTGATTGTATATAAAAAAAGGAAGTATGACGTTCAAGCAATTTTATTGCATGAATCGTTCAAAGGATCATTTTAGATGAAAAACCGCGGAATGCTATTAAATTAGAGGGTGGAAATTGGAAATAGTGGTGAAAATGCACCCCTTTCAGTTTTTTAATTGTAGCTCGAAAACGAAGCAAAATCTCGCTATAGTTCATAGGAAAAATTATTTAGAAAATTGAATTTCCTATTCAAATAGCTTATTTAAAAAATTTTAAAAGAAAATTTTAAGCAAAAAAATTGTTAATAAACAATTTGAAAAAAGCAGAAAATTCGATTTTCTGATTTTTTTTTACTTTTTGGCCTCTAGTTTTTTTTTGAGTCAAGATAGGTATAGGCATTGCTTCATAGAAAAAAAGTAGATAAAATTTCCTTCAAAACAAGAGGTTGTAAAGTATTTTTGGATGAAAATTGACTGATATATGGCCGCTCAAACTTAGCTAATTTTTCGATTTTTGTCGCGTTTATACGTTTTAATTCTCATTTTTTCCAAAAAAGGAAGGAAATAAGGCGTTCAAGGATTTTCATCACATGACTTGCTCGAAGAGTCATTAAAAATTAAAAAACCGCAGGGTGCTATTAAATTAGAGGGTTGAAATTGAAAATAGGGGTAAAATGCCCTTTTGCAGTTTTTAAAATATATCATGAAAACGAAGCAAAATTTCGGTATGTTCATAGGAAAAACTTTGTAAAGAATTGAATTTTTCATCGAAATGGCTTATTTAAAAAATGTAAAAGGAAAATTTTATGCAAAATATCGTTAATAAACAATTTTAAAGAAAACAAAAAATTAGATTTTTTGATTTTTTTTTTACTTTTTTAATAAAATGATTTAGTAAAAACTTGAGAATTTAAATACAGTAAAGTTTATTAATAATGTATATACAGTGTGTCCACAGATGGAGTTGACAAAAGGTGAAACTCTGTTGATTTTGACTTTATCGAAAAATGTCACTCTTTATAAAAAGTTTTGCCACTCGAAAAACTGAGACTGTTATACAAACATCTTAGATTAAATATACAGGGTGCTCATAAATTAAAAAAAAACACGAAAATACTCAAGAGAGAAGTACCATTATTTATTATTTTAGACAACATTTTAATAAAACAAATCTGTTTATAACCTCAAATTATGTCCTAATACAAATTTTAAAATAAAAATTTCAATTCTGACTTTTACTCAATATGTATAGCTACTTCCCACCTCAAAAATTGAAAAAAAAACTTTCCCATTTCAAATATAAATTTTGGAACTCCTGTTTATCATCAGATTTATCTTTCATATCTTCTGATATGTCTAATTGTAAGCATAATTAATACAAAAACAAATACCTGATATTGTTAAACAATGCAATCATTGAAAGAAATATTCTGTATTGTTATTGTTCTATTATTACCTTTGGCAAAGACTAATCGCATAAAAATGGCTACTACAAGTAGATTTTTTGGTTTACACATTTTATATTGTCTCATCAGTTACTGTCCTTTCCCGTATGAAATTAATACATATTAATACATAAATATTGAGATTAATAAATTCATATTGTCTGTGCATGTTGTGTTAAATGCAAAGGTTTTGCATGTCTAGATTTCTGGTGTCGGTGATTTCAATTGAAATTTAAAAAAAAATTGAATTTGGTAGAATTAGTTCAATACTTTAAAATAGAATAAAAAATGCAAGAACCAATAATGATGAATGATTTTTTAAAGAAATTTAGTAAAAAATGATAGATAGCTGTTCTAACATTATTTTCTCCCACCTCTGATTTCTGTCACAAAAAATTCTAGCACATAAAATATTTATTAGGTGAGAGTTAAACCTAATTTTACAATAATTGCCTCTAATTAGGCACTAAACCAAACAAGACTTTTAACAACCAAACTGATATTTTGTTTTTGCATAAGACCACTTTATTATCTCTCCACCAGAGTGGTTTTTTTATACGCGCATTAATTCGGTCGTTTCCAATCCGAATTTTTCAATTCTAACTAAGCAATAATTAATGATACTATTACCGGACATCTGAATTAGCGCCTTACTATCGAGAAACGCTTCATCTTCCCAGGTGTCTAATGCAGACCGAGCAATTAAACAAGTTGGCTATGAATAAAACATGTGTTGTCAGTCATAGCCTGCTTAAAATCCCATAATTAAGAGCCTCGCGAATAAAAACACTGTAGGTCGCTTGGTAACTGATGGGGAAACCGTTAAATTGGCTCGGGGAAAAGAAATAAGAACTCATTACGATCTCTAAGCTGTAAATGACTAAAGAGTGAAAAAGTTGTTCAATAGTACCTGTTAATTGTTGATCTCTATCCTAGGGGCATTTTTTTCTTAGGCATGAGTAGTAATTATTTTTTCGCCTAGCGTATGTGGAAATGAATCATATTGACCCCAAAAATATGACCGAAAGTAATATTTATCGACTCTTGTAACACGGTCTCGTAGTTTTTCAGAATATCTTGCTTGTCATTTGCGTACTTGACGTTTTATACAAATTTTCATTAAATGTCAATTTAAACCAAAATTTGGAATCAAAACAAACAACAAAAGTGTAAAATAACAGTAAGTTGTGAAAAATTGTAATTTTGTGAATCAGTTAAAATGAATGGTACCTTAGACAGTGACGAAGAATTTACGAATACTCCACCAGACTTGCAAGAGGAAGCTACCAATATTTCTCTGAATGTGTTTTCTATGAAGTCAAGACAACAACGGTACGAAAAGTATTATGAATTATTCAATAACTGGAAAAGGAATAAAGAAAGCCAAAAACTTAACAAAAAATGTACTACTTGCTTATCTATCAGAAACATCAAAGACTATAAATGCAGGTACACTATGGTCTGATTTTCAATGTTGAAAAGCACTTTTAAAGTCAAGGAAAATATTAATTTTGATAATTTTCATAAAGTTCGAGCATTTTTGAAACAAAATTCTGTAAATTACCTGCCCAAAAAGTTTAAAAGTTTGACTCAAGAAGAATGTATTAATTTTTTTAAGGAACCACATAATTCGGTATATCTTATGATCAACGTAAACTTAGTTGAATTATGTTTTTATTATTATTGCATTATATGTTTCTTTTATTATGGGGACTATACTGAGCTTTTCAGAGCAATGAGTTGTTGAATATGAAACTTGATCACATAGATAATAGATGAGACATATTAATTGTTATTACAGTTCCACAAACACCAAATAATATTACAAGAACGTTTACAGTCACAAACAAAACAGTGACGTATTGAATCTACTTACAGTATACAACAAATATGTTTCCCTTGGACCTACCCACACTCCTCATAATCGCCTGTTCATTTATTACAAGAATAATAAATGGAAACAATGTATTTATCAAAATTTCAAACAAAATAGCCACTTTTTTAAACTGCCTGAACCTAATACATACACAGAACATTGCTTCCGCCGTAGTTCAGCAACCCTTCTGGCTAACTCTGAGAGTGATTTACTAACACTAACAAAACATGAAGATTGGCGTTCTTCTGCAGTTGCATAGAAGGGTAAGTCGATGACTGCTTATGAAATAAAATTCACATTGAATTTCAATGAACCATCAACTTCAGCTATAGAAATAACTCACCATGTTGCTAGCACTTTAAAAATTTACCAAAAATAAATTCGCAAATTGTTACTATGTACTTAAGCCTCTTATGTTTATATTTATGAAATTAATGATTTTTCTTATATTTTTTAATTTTTTTGGTTTCCTTTAATGGTAGTCGAAAAAAGTTGTGTAACTCTTAGCTATCAGTTGCTAATATCCGCGGGCTAGTAATGCTCATTTTCTGCCCTTGTGACACAGTATATTATATTAGGCAATTGGATTAAAACTTGGACTAAAACTAATTTCTAAGATATTTTTTCCGGAAAATTTAATAACGAAAATTCTAACAAAAGTTTGATAGATTACTCAAACATGACCTGAAGGTTCTGGATCCATTGAAATGGTCATTAAACGTAACAACTAAAGCAGAAATTACCAACTGAAGATTAATATTATGATAAGGAACCTACCAAGAAACAGTTTCTTCGGAAAGCGGTGAAGACCATATCCATTATAATGGCTTGCAGAGGGCTAATAAGGAGCTTAAGACAGCTTTACGTGAACTCATAATATTTGTATAACTGCCAGAATAATTGCTAATCTATGATATTCTTTTAATGTGCCTGTAATACACATAATAACTGAAACATAAATGTCAAAAGTTTTAACTATGTTATTTATTTAGTTGATAACGATTAATTATAACCCAAACTACAATTCTTACTTAAAGTTTTCTCTTGCTTCTTTCTCTTTTTTTTAAGTTTTTTTTTATACAGAAACCTTACGACCCTTATGACAGAACTTTAATCACATTATACAACTGGGTGTTAATAACTAAACATTGAGTAGTGTATTAACACATATTTCATTATTTATAATTTACTGTTACGAAAAATTTCAAAAATAGATTGTTGTGTACAATACATTAATGAAGCGAAAACAAAGAGGTGGGTGAATGACCAGCAAAATTTAAAAGAAATAAAGTCTGAGGCGATTCATAACATCAAGCAGAATCTAAAATCGTACGTATGTATATGTTTGTTTTTTAACAACTCTTCACTGCAGCAAATTTAATCAAATATTTTAAGGCTCCGAAAGATAGGTCGAACATTTCGTGTGTCGAGCAAATGCGTCTCGTCCTGCGAGGGTACAAACGTCAAATAATAATTAACATAATGATCATTTACTTAATATACCTAATTAATAAATTTTCTCGTCATAATAATTTAAAGGCAAATTACGTTGTAGTAATTCTAAGTTTGCACAGTATCGTGGCTTACAATCAATAAATTTCAATCTTCAAGGGCTCCCCAAGGGTCAATTCTAGGGCCACTTCTGTTTGTTATTTTTATCAATGACCTAACTAATGCCTTGGAAATAATTAATTGCTCTAAGCGGACGACCTTAAATTGTTTTTGCAAGGTAAATTTTGTAAGGAAGCAAATGTAAAATTATCGACGAAAAAATGCTCTAGAATTTGATTATAAAAAATTATATTCTTTTCTAAAATTATCCTAGACCTAATTGTAGATATCACTGTGCTTTGCAATTATCCACACCTTTTACAAATTTACTACTGTCGATGGAGTCCCTCTATACTGAATGATATTCAGTTCAATTAAAACAAGTATCTGCTTGATATATTATTACTTTATCACTCTATTAATAATATAAAAACTGTATTAGTTTAGCAAATGTTATCCAAATCTTGTTGTGCTACTTACTTTATCTATTTTATTTATTTTTATTGTTTTGTACATAGTCTTATTTTTATACAGGGTAGCCCATCGAAAACGTACCACAAGGCATTACAGGGTAGTAATGAACTTTTCGGCAAAATCCAAAAACAGGTAAAGTTTGCTTCTGAGTGAGACAACTTTTGGCTCAAAAAGCACAGCAAAATCGTCAACCCCCTAAGTGGGGGTGCCTTCCCCCAAATTTTTTTAAATGGGAATGGAGGTCAAGTGGTGGGAGGTCATTAGAAAGGGCTTTTAATTCTCTATACATCGATTCTTACTTTTTGAAAATCGATCCATTATTTTAGAAAATATGCAGCTTTGAAAATACGAACAATATTTTTTACGAGAAATGCGAAAATCGATTTAATTTTACTTCAAAACTTACGGTATTAGCTTGGTAAATTCCTTCAAAAGAATTCGCTGGTTTTTTTCTGATTTGCGAATTCTTTAGCCTGATTTTGGTGAGCAAAAAATTGTCCGCTTTTTGTTTCGTATTTAGATAGGCCACAAGAAGTTGCTAGATAACTGTCTTGTGACTTGTAGTTGAAGAGTACCAATACTGCCGAGTCTTTTAAATTGATTAATTATGGTGTACTCAATTCCAGAAAGAGTAGAAATTATTGAGCTTTTTTTCAAAAACAATGAATGCGGAAATCGGGTCGCCGAACTGTTCAACCAACGGCATCCTGAGAAACATGCGTCTGGAAAAATTGTTCGCGAATTGGTGGCCAAATTTCGCGAAACTGGCTCCGTTCATAACAAAAAGAGGCAGGTTGAAAATCCGGTACTAAATGAACCTACGGAAATAGCGGTATTGGGGCAAGTGGCAATGGATAGTACGCTGAGTACAATGCAATTGGCTACTGCGACAGGAGTGAGTCGTACAAGTGTCCAACGAATATTAAAAAAATACAAATTCCATCCTTATAAGATTCGGCTAGTGCAAGAGCTAAATGAAGACGATTTTGATCGTCGTTTGCAATTTTGCGAAATAATGACTGAACGAGCGATAAACGATAATTTCCTCTTTAATGTGTGTTTTTCGGACGAGTGTACGTTCTTCTTGAATGGTTTAGTGAATCGCCATAATTGTCGTTACTGGGCTGATACCAATCCAAGGATTTTCCATGAGACACACTCCCAACACCCCCAGAAGTTGAATGTATGGGCAGGTATTTTTGGAAATTCCATTGTAGGTCCTTTTTTCCTTCCTGGAAATTTGACAGGCGATATGTACTTGGATTTACTACAAAATGTCATCGACCCAGCTCTAACAAATATCATAGAGGACGACCCTGCTTACAATGAACACGAACTGATTTTCCAGCAAGACGGAGCTCCTCCACATTACTCGCTCAATGTGCGCAATTACCTAAATGAGACGTTTCCAGGACGCTGGATAGGACGAAGAGGTGCAATTGAGTGGCCCCCTCGGTCACCCGACTTAAATCCTTTAGATTTCTTTCTCTGGGGGCACATTAAAAGCAAAGTTTACAGCACTCCACCTGATACCTTGGAAGATCTGCGAGGACGAATCATTAATGTATGTCGCGAAGTAACACCGCAAGTGCTCCAGAATGTT
Organism: Anoplophora glabripennis; assembly: GCF_000390285.2. Classification (NCBI taxonomy): domain Eukaryota; kingdom Metazoa; phylum Arthropoda; class Insecta; order Coleoptera; family Cerambycidae; genus Anoplophora; species Anoplophora glabripennis. Next base: position 104,805 of record NW_019416445.1, read on the forward strand.
CGACAACGGTTTGAAGACAACCTGTATCATTGTATGCAAGTTGGCGGACAACATTTTCAGCATTTACTTGACTAATACCGTAAGTTTTGAAGTAAAATTAAATCGATTTTCGCATTTCTCGTCAAAAATATTGTTCGTATTTTCAAAGCTGCATATTTTCTAAAATAATGAATCGATTTTCAAAAAGTAAGAATCGATGTATAGAGAATTAAAAGCCCTTTCTAATGACCCCCCACTTGACCCCCATTCCCATTTGAAAAAATTTAGGGGATAGCACCCCCACTTAGGGGGTTGAAGATTTTGGTATGCTTTTTGAGCCAAATGTTGTTCCCCTCAGAAACAAATTTGACCTGTTTTTGGATTTTGCCGAAAAGTTCTTTACTACCCTGTAATGCTTTGCGATACGTTTTCGACGGGCTACCCCGTATATTCATTGTTATTTTATTTTGCAGTACTTATGTCTTTACACTGTTTGCTATCTTTTTTATTATTATTTTGTTTGTTTATTTATTATTATTTATTGTTTGTTTTGTATTATTATTTATTATTATTGATTGTTTTGTTATATTTATTATTATTATTATTTATATTTTGTATTATTTTGTTTGTTTGTGTAGGTTGTATTTGTTTATTCTTTTTTGTTTCACATTATCCTGAAATTGTATTTCTAATTAAATAAAAATTCTAGCTGTCTACTATAGTAGCATTTACATACTAAACCACTAATAGTACGCCACCAGACGATGACGTGTCGGCTGTGGGGCTTTATAATAAAGGTGGTAATGGCTAAGATCATATAGCAGACATACACATCGTCATTTCTCCCGTCCATCTCATTTATACTTTCCAGGTAAACGCAGTATCCAACAACGCAAACCGCGATGGTCTTAAACGCTAGTCGGCATCCTCGGGCATCCACCTAACAATAATATTTTTGCCATGCCGCTGCCTGACGAACGTTGGCGATGTCACTTTCCCTCGACAGGGTCGTATCTCACGGCTGAAACTGGATTCCTCGGAGCTTGTCAACTTATGGTGCATTCCACATAAATTTTCCCGCTCATTTGCTTATGATATGCACTGACGTGCCGGGCGGCGGTGTTTTTTCTCTTTTTCCTTTTCCTCTCGAATATCTGCACGTTGTCGCTAAATCAAATGCGCGTAACGTTCGTAATTTGTCTAGCTGTTTTATTGGTATACGGCTATACGTCAAAACCGCTGTTAATAAATACGTCGGTGTTGTCATTTTTAACCGCGCCGTTTTTAGGAAAGTTACTTCACATGTCGCAGAAATGGTTTCTATTTCCGTTACACCGAAAATGAAAGAATACCCTATGGCGGAGTACTTGATTCAATATTATCAGCAATATTAATTAATGATCTAATTAAATGCTATTCAGAACGATTTAGGACTAATTGGTCAAACCTAAAACTTAATTTTGCGTCGCCAAAATAATAAAAAATGTCCTGTGAAGACATGTACACAGCTTAGGGCCAGACAAATAAAATGCAATCGATTTTAGCCCAAACGGACCCACCTCCCACCATCCACCGCCCTACATACTTCCGACCCACTTCCAACTACTATGACAGGTAGTAACGGCAGAAAAATGACTGTACTTGTATTTGTACACATCCCTATACTCTAACCAATATGTTTGAACAATGCAAAGTCCGAGAAACATTGTTGTCACATAAAATTCTTAAATTTCCCTATCTTTTAAAATAATTCGTCTATTAAAATATAACATTATTTAAAGAAAAAATTTGGCGGCATTTTACTATAAAAACATGTTGCTTATACCCGAGTGTTTGTTATTTATATGACAAAAATACAGGGTGTTAAAAAAAGAGTGTAAAATATTTAAGGAGGTAATAGTATGAACCAAAATAAGCAGAAAAGTCTCAATAAACATGTGTCCGCAAAGTAACGGTTGCGGAGATATGGAACGTTTTATGTTTTTTAGCCCCTTTTTTATTTTGCAAAAACGTTGTGTATTTTCTTATAATGGTTGATGTTTAGTGAAATAAAGAGTACGTATTTGACAGTTGTTCTCAGTGCACAAGTTTTCTTTCGCTATGGCTGGTTACTCTAACGCAGAATTAACAGACATGCATTTCATGTATGGTCGTGCTAATGGGAACGCCACCGAAGCGCGACGTCTTTATGTTGACGCTTATCCAAATCGCGAGATTCCTTCACAACGCACGTTTGGAAGAATTCACCAAAGATTGCGTAATACCGGTTCCTTGAGCAAACAGTGCCATTTATCCGGAAGACCAAGGTCGGTATCCACTCCTAGAGCAGAAGAAGAAATTCTAGCACTGGTAGAGCAGAATCCAGGTACGAGTCTGCGGAGAATATCAGCCGAGGTAGGAATTAGTGGTCCTCTTGTTTGGAGAATCCTTCACCAGCAACTGCTTTATCCATACCATGTGCAACGAGTACAGGCCTCAAATCCAATAAATGTTCATCAAGCACGTTTGGTTTTTTGCCGCTGGTTTCTACGTCATGATGCTGAAGACCCTCGTTTTCTTTTTACTGATGAGGCCGGGTTCACAAGAAATGGAGTGTTCAATTTTCACAATACGCATATTGGGGCCGACGAAAATCCTCATGCTCTAATAGAATCTGGACATCAGGCACGTTTTTCATTAAACATTTGGATGGGTATTGTAGGTGACAGGTTTCTAGGTCCTGTTGTTTTACCAAACCGATTAACAGGCGCTGCTTACCTCAACTTTCTGCAGAACACACTGTATGAGTTTTTGGAAGACATTCCTTTGAATCAGAGGCAACAAATGTGGTTCCAGCATGATGGTGCTCCAGCTCATTTTTCCATGGCCGTTAGAGAGCATTTACACCAAACTTTTCCACATAGATGGGTAGGAAGGGCCGGACCTGTTTTATGGCCTCCAAGATCGCCTGATCTGAACCCTCTAGATTTCTTTGTTTGTGAATATTTGAAGACATTAGTGTATGGTACTCCTGTAAATAGCCTGGAAGAGCTGCAGCTACGGATTAATCAAAAGTGTCAAGAAATCCAAACCAAGGAGGGTGTTTTCGAAAGAGTTCGAATATCGTTGAGACGAAGATGTAGTGCCTGCTTGGAAATGGACGGAGGGCACTTTGAACATCTTCTGTAACTTTGTTTTTTGTTTGTTAAAAGCTTCCATTGTCGGTTTATTCCTAATAAAATAAAATGTTTGAAAAACGAATAGTGGTCCATATCTCCGCAACCGTTACTTTGCGGACCCATGTTTATTAAGACTTTTCTGCTTATTTTGGTTCATACTATTACCTCCTGAAATATTTTACACTCTTTTTTTAACACCCTGTATAAAAATCCTTTTAATAAAATATGTTTCGACTTGTTCATTTCTTATTGTACTGTATGATTTTCCTAAATGAGTGGCAACGTCGCCAACCTAGCGACCTATGTGTTCTAGCTATCTTTTATTAACTCGTTTTATGGGCATAAATTTGGTGTCCAAAACAAGAATTAACAGATATGTGCACGGATTATACAGGAGTTAATACATATAAAATTTTTAGAGAACAAAAAGTGCACGGAGAAGTACTACCACCAAAACCTAAAACCGGAAGAAAGAAAATAGAAGTTGACGAAGATGCGAAATATGCCATAAGAAGAACTGACCATACTTTTTATGAAAAATGAATTACCAACGTTACAGAAAGTGATGTCAGCTGTTAGAGAAAATGACATAATCCCCAAAATGAGTAAGGAAACATTGCGGAAAGTGTTACATGGTATGAATTCTACGTATGGGAAAATAGATAGGAAGAATATTCTTATTGAGAAACATGAAATAATATTATCTGTGCCAGATAAATCTTTGTTAAAGAAATAATATGTTTCAGAAGAGAATATCTCAGGAAAATTAAAGAGTTTGGAAGCAATGAAAAAAATATGTCATACAGATGAAACATGAGTCAACGAGGGGCACATGGTGAAAAAAGTATGGCAGGATGAAAACGTGAAAAATGCACGGCAAGCAGCTATTGACAGCTGGTCAACGGGCTTAAAAATGCCATCTGGAAAAGATCGCCGTTTGATAATTACCCGCATATAGGAAGTGAAGACGGATTTGTGTTAAATGCTGAATTAATATTTCAATTAAAGAAAATGGGAGACTATCACGAAGAGATGAATGCAGAGAAATGGTTTGGACAAGTTATTGAAAATTTGGAACCAGGATCTATCGTCGTCATGGATAATGCCTCTTATCATATTCGAAAATGCGAATTAACGCCACAACAGTCATGGCAGAAGGCAAGGATTCAAGAATGGTTACGGGACAAAGGTGTTCCTTATGAAGAAACCAACTTAAAAGTAGAATTGTTTCAGCTTGTGATACTACATGCCCATAAATATAAGAAACTCGCTGTGGATGAATTAGCACTAAGTCGTAGAATCACCGTGGAATTGCCCCCCTGTCATTGTGAACTAAACCCAATCGAGTTAATTTGGACACTAGTTAAAGGGGAAGTGTCTCGAGAAAATAGATCATTTAAATTGGCTGAGGTTCAATGCCATCTTAAGAAAGCACTAGAAAACGTTACAACAGAAGACTGGAAAAAGTGTATTAATCACGCTGAAAAAGAGCAAAAGAAAATGTGGGATGTAGATAATATGGTTGATGAAGTTATCGATCCTTTTATTATCAATGTTGGTAATAGTGACAGTAATGAGTGATAATGGAGTACCGGAAACTGACTGGGTGATTGTCTTTAGATGCTGTATTATTTTTGGAATTGTTATTATGGTTTTATTCAACATTATTCCTATTATTTCCATTATTACTAGAAAAAATTATTACTTTTATTTTGCTATTTTATTGTTATATTAAATATTATATCTGCATTTTTTTAATATGGAATTGTTGTTTTTTCATGATTATTTGTGTTATTACTTGAAAAATTTTTTATTTTGTTAATGTTAGAATGGTGTTTACTGGCGAGCTACCCACTATAAAAAAATGGTAACGTAGCATAAGCAATACTTCATGGGTGGTGTGGAAACTTGCTTTTATTTATAACGTTATCTCAGAATGTCGTTTAGTAGATTTTTAAAATATCCATCATATTAAAGGGTTATGTTTTTGACCCCTTCAGAAAAGAAAATCTTCCCTGCATATGTTTCAGACCGACACTGCTAAAGGTAACCGCAAAAAAGCCATTTTCTGCCTGTTTTTGAGACTTTGACAGAGGCGACAGGAAATATACTAAAAATATTCTAAAAATATCCAAAAACTCGTCATGAAAAATGAAAATGAGCATCACTTTCAGTTTTTCGAAAATTTTCGAAAGTCACCCTTATTTAGGGGTTGAAAAGACAAAAAAAGTGAACAAATTAAGAATCATCAACAGAGTTTTTGGATATTTTTAAAATATTTTTAGGATATTTCCTGTCGCCTCTGTCAAAGTCTCAAAAACAGGCGGATTTTGCGGTCACTCTTTGTTGGACTTTGACCTATTCAAACATGTCGGTTAGATTTTAGAGTCAAACAAGCAATATTCACTTGTTTTGGGCCAAATAGATCCAACGCACCTTCCCTTAACCACGTCCAACTGTTATGACAAGCAGTGATGTCACAGAAATAACACTTTAGACATCCCTAGACCAAACAAGAAATATTTATTCAATTGATTTTGGCCCAAAGTTTCCCTCTCCGAGGTTCAGTTTGCTTTTGCCTGGCGAAGCTTCAGCTTTATTTCATCAGCTAGATCTTCTGTGAGAGTTTGAGCTTCCATAGGAAAAAATTTCTTATTTTGACCTCAAAAATACGCCACTAAATCCTTTGTCGTGAATTATGAATCACCCTGTATTTTGTTAAATAAAATAAATCCTTATAAAATCAAGATCCATCAGTTAGCTTCCTTAAACCCCCTGAAAACCCCTGAAACCATACAAAAACGTTGCGATGGTTCGCGGGACCGAAGTCGTTCGCACATTTGTCCTGATATCATTAGCAGCACCGTAAATCACAACGATTTTACAACCCGGCCCGGTTAAATGAACTTTAGCTGTCGACGACTCGGAAACGGCAATGTTTTTCCTCATCAGATATTGGTGTTAAGGTGTCGACCATAAAGAGCGAACTAGAAAGAACATCGCATAAGTAAACGGGTCGCAATAACACAAGTGAAACAAGATAAGCCAATCTGCCGGTTGTCGGTCTCACGAACTTGCGTTCGCCACTTAGACGGTGACCTTTCCCTTGCCGTCTCTGAAGGGAAAAGTCACGTTCTATGCGGACTTGGGCCGGTTTATTTCAGTAAAAATCCAAGTGGTGACGCTGCCTCTCAATCGCTACACAAACCCTTCACACCTAGGCCGGCCGGCCAACTCTGATTTGCATTGGGCGGAATATTGGCCGATTGCTTCATTAATGCCCAGAAAACGTGACGACGATTTGTTTTCAAACCAAATATACACGGGTGGTGAAACCCGTTTCAGAGTACCGAAAAATGTCGTGTCCCAGCGGCTTAGTGTAATGGGGTATTACTTACAGCTTACTTAAATTAAAAAAAAAACATTTGTTTCTTCACTCGCATCTTCAATAACTAAAACATGAGTAGTTTCCCATTATCATTTATACACTGAGAGGAATAAACCAACATGAAAGTATTATAATAGCAATTATTCTTAGTGTATGTTAAACTTAATAAAATTAATATTTTAATAATTATTTTGCTAACATGATTTTACTATCTTAAGTCGACGAAAATACGAAAATAGTCCATAATAAAGTTTATATTTGAAATTTAACATTTAAAATGCCATAGATTTTAATTTTATGCAAGGTGGTAGAAGTAGTTTTTTTTTCTAAATTATTGGTACTAAATGCCCACATCTCCACCACTGGTTGTTGAAAGTGCTACTAACACATTTTGTGAGACTAATTACCTACACAAGCACACACAAAAAAAATTGGCATTGCACTCGACCAAACCAAATGTAAGTCGAAATATGCTTCATTTCTGAAGTACAGACTGTTGAAATATTACTTTTTTGTTTATTTTTATTAATTATTTCAAACAGTTTTACAGATATTTACTCGAAATTTGAAAAACGCTTTGGAGGTATAAATGTGCATTCTTTGGGGTGATCCGAATATTTCTACTTGCACCAGTGGCGTTCGTGCGAGGATTCCACAAGTTTTTTTAATAAAAAAAAATAGTACGCCACTGACTTCTTCCCGTTTTGGTATTTTTTTTAGAAATTCCCCATCAATTCTGAATGGAATTGGTCGCTTCAATTTTTCGTAGGAGGTATTGTAGCTGCACAATTAAATAAATGAGCAAAATTCGAAATACTACAGTAGATGCTGAAATTGTCCCCATTTGCTTCTATGCAACTTCATTTTTCTCGAAAATGGTACATGCTACCGAATTTCGACAAGTATACCTTTTTTTTGTAGTATAGTTTACAGAACCATTTAGAAATGTAATAAATTTTTACTTTAAATATATTTTTCTTTCAATTGTACCCCTTCAATTACCTGTATCGGTGACACTGCTTTTCAGAAAGAAACCATTTGCACATTATTCTTAACGCACAGTTGATGTTTACTCGTGTACAAATTTTGACATTTTATCTTTAGCCGATTTAAAGGTAACTTAGGAAAACCATTTGAAAAGTAATAACTTCAACACACTGTATCTCGAAAACAAGGCGTCTAAGAAAAAAACGTTACATGAACTACCCCCATTATTTTACCATGAGGAACTTGCACACAAGTTTTTTTGAAACATGAACGGAACATCCTGAATATATAGATGCAGTTGAGAGGGTACAAAATAAATTATTAATTTTTCTATACTACAAGAAATTTGGTATATCTGATATTCCTCTTGATAAGAACTTATTAAGAGAAATATATAATCTTAAGTCTCTTGAGAGTAGAAGGAAATCTGGGCACAAAATATTGAATAGTAATGTTGATAATCCCTCTTTTCTATCATTAATATGTTTGAATGTACCAGCAAATCCTACTAGAATTTCTAGAAATTTTTATCTTGAACTTGCTTCAACGAACTAACAAATGAACTCTCCACTTTATAGAATTTGTTCTAATTAAAATACCATCTAGCAAAATTGTGATATATTTAATATTAATGTAAATTATTTAAAAACATTGTTAAATCGATTGTTTTAGATATTATTTATATTGTGTTTGTTTCTTATTGTACTTATATACTCTGTAATAGGGCTCTGCATGTTGAGTATTAAATAACTAATTAAATAAATAAATAAATAAATAAATAAATAAATAATACACTCAATTGTACAATATGTGACTACCTAAAGCAATAACTAATTAAATAAATAAATAAATAAATAAATAAATAAATAAATAAATAAATAAATAATTAAATAAATATTTGAAAAAATTCCGTATCAGTAATAAAATATCATGTCTGCTGTATTAATTTAAACAGAACGATGTCTTCAATAACAAGTCTAATTTTTTTAATAAAAATTTTCATTTATTTATTTACAAAAATTTCAGTATTTAATATTTAACCCGTCCTCAGAGGCGCAACTTCAAGAAGATGTAGCTTCTACATAAGGCATCTTCAGACCTATGTTTATTAAGACTTTTCTCTTATTTTTTAAAATAGAATCTGCTAGTTAATTCTTGTTCACTAATTCTGAGTAATCCCTTCTACAGCCTTCTTTTTTTTTCAAATTCAAACCGCATTTTTGGCGACTCCTTCCTATGGTCAACGCAACGTGTGCGCGTAACTTTAGGCGATTTTTCCCGAACGCTGGGAAAATTTCGATCTTTTCGCAGGCCCGACACTAACGGTATAATAGTGCCGTAATGATGTATTTTTAAGGGCCCCGGCGCTGTGAAATGGAGCATTCCGTGAATTAGAGGCTGGCCGGCGCGACGACAATACCCCACAAATGACAAGTGAAATACGCAAATGAAGAATTGTGGATGGTGTGAATGGGGGTCATAATGATCTCCACCGCACCGCCTGATTGTGACGTTCGTTCGGTAATGAGATATTGTCCGGCTTTCGGGACAACTTGGGACGCAGCCTCCCGTGATGCTGCCGCGACGGCGATGCCGAGGCTGATTGCCGGCTCCGGGATAGTCCGGAGAGGTCGCAATCGAACAGCTGACGGTTTTTACAGCGAGCTAAATGACCGGAACTAGGTGTTCTTTAAAAAAATGTATATTCGATAAAAATAAGTACAATTTTAAACATAAAAAATCACTAAAGTTTACTATGGCAATACTGGTCAACCAATACAGCGAAAAAAGAGGCTGTTTTTACACTTAAATATTACAGCAAATTTCATGTATTTCCTTTTGAAAAATACTTAGTAAATGAAAATCCAAATGATTTCCCCAGTAACGTCGTAAACATTTTTTTAAACAATAAAAACTGCAAAAAGTTAGATTTGTTTGTTTTTTTTATAATAGCTCGAAAATTAATGATGGAATCGTCTTACTCTCATTAGGACTTTTGTAGAGAACAAAAAAATGTTTTTTGTGCGACCCGATCCCTTCATTTTTTACAGAAAAAATCCGGAAAAACCTCTAAAATAGACCTTTTTTCAAAAATTCGTAACTCCGTCGAATTTGAAGCTGGAGAAATAACCTTACGGAAAATGACAGATAATAATATGTAGTTTAATCGTGCACAAGATGGTTTCTGTCCGATGCATAGTTTTTGCACAATTGCATTATAAACAAATTAGGGTCCTTTTTTGCACAACGTGGCGATTTATCAAAAATGGTCCGATTTAAATCCTGAAAACGGCATCTGAAAGTAGACGACAAAATCTCCAATTTATATATCTCGGATTTTTGCCTGAGAGATGGAAAATGTGCTGAAAATGCCCTTGAAAGTCGCCCGAAACGATCGAAAGTACGCTCGAGCCAGAGTCGGGTAGCGGTAGTGCAGCGACCGGAGTACTCCGGCTCGAGCGTACTTTCAATCGTTTCCGGCGACTTTCAAGGGCATTTTTAGCATATTTCCTACCACCCAGGTGAAAATCCGAGATATACAATTTGGAGATTTTGTCGTCTACTTTCAGATGTCGTTTTTAGAATTTAAATCGAACCATTTTTGATAAATCGCCACGATGTGCAAAAAAAGACTCGAATTTGTTGATAATGCAATTGTGCAAATACTATGCATCGGACAGAAACCATCTTGCGCACGATTAAACTACATATTATCTGTCGTTTTCCGTAAGATTGTTTCATCAAAATTTCATTTTTTGCAGTTTTTATTGTTTAAAAAAAATGTTCACGACTTTGCTGGGGAAATCACTTGGGTTTTCATTTAATTTTTCAAAAGGTAATACATGAAATTTGCTGTAATATTTAGGCGTGTCAAAAATCTCTATTGGTTGGCCTAATACTACAAAAAATGAAGATATGTGTAAAAGTTTCATATTCTTTAAAATTTTCATTAAATTTACTCAAAAAATAGTTTTTCTTAAGAATATTTCGACTTAAATAGATAAGTTGTTGGTAATTAAACCAACTAATATACAGGATGTTTCACAATATGAACTTGAGTGATTTAATAGATGAAAACCATTGGTTTTAGTAAAATGAAAAGAGATTTGGTGTTATAGATGCCGTATACAAATGATACGTCTGCAAAGGTCAAAGTGTACGTGCATTTAGCATAATGAGCACAGGCAAATATTGTAAGCTCTAACTTATTGTTAATAAAAAATATGATTCTGAATATCTATCTACTCAATGGTAGTATTAGGAGGGTTCACAAATATTAATATAGTTTATGCTTTGTGGTACAGTTATCTCTGAGAATAATTAAATATAAATATGTAGAACACACAAAGCTAGTTTGCTTATGAAATATTGCCAGCTAAAAAAAAATAATTTAATAGCTTGGTTCAGTTCACTACTCTTTGACTATGTTTCAAACAATACTTCATATTATGATCATGTTTTTGACCATGTTTCATACAATACTTCATATTATTTATTTATTTATTTTCCCAACAGGCATGAATACCTAATTACAGGGAAAAAATTACTACACTCAATTGTACAATATGTGACTACCTAAAGCAAGCACACTAACAAAGGGTAATATCCTAAATGCATAGCAGCACTATATCGAAGAGCACATCTACATAACGATTCTACAACAATAAGATATAAAAATAAAAAATATAAAAATAGTGATTATGGTAAATTGTTCATAGAAAAAATGTGTTTAATTTCTTTCAAGAATTCTCTTTGGGGTGAAAACAGGTCAATGGAGTTGCATGACGAAACTTGATTAATTAATTTAAACATAACTGCAAGAGGAAAACATGATGTCTTGCGTAACGGGATATGCAGAAATTGGTTTTGACGGGTGTCTCTGGAAGGAACATTGATAAGTGTACGGGAGAGCAGATTTGGTGCATTAATGAGACAGTTTAAAATTTTTTTAAATTTTGTAACCAAATAGCAGAATAGAAATGATAGGACGGTGATGAAGTATATTTATATTAAATTCTCGGCAAAGTTGATTAGTTCTTACAGTCATATAGTCAGGCGGTCTATTATACTTCTTAAAATATAGATATCTCAAAAATTTCTTTTGTATTTTTTCAACCCGCTCTGTATATTTTTTTGGCTGCGCGTGTCATAACAGTTACCCATGTTCAAGTTTTGGCCTAACAAGTGTGCAATATAAAGTAATAAGGGTTCGTATATTCTTCAGATTATGCGATACCCTCATAACAAAACCAATAGCTTTATAAGCATCAGATATAAATTTGTCAAAATGAAGTTTATATGACATTGTACTATCTATCGTAACGCCCAGATCCTTAACATTATGAACTTTAACTAAATGAGTATTATCCATCTTATATGCGTAAGTAACAACATCCTTTTTGGCGAGTAAAGGAAATATTTCAGCTTTTTAGTATTGAAATGAAGCTTATTTTCTTTACTCCAACGCAATACAGAATCAATGTCCAGCTGGAGCAGAGCAGTCATTTACATCTTTAATTTGTCTATAAAACTTGAAATCGTCGGCGAACAACAAGCATTCAGAATGATGAAGACATTGGGGTAAATCATTAATAAAATACAAAAACAAGAGTGGGTCCAAGTTAGAACCCTGCGGAACCCCTGAATTTGCTACATATACTTTTGAAAACATTCCATGATATTTGACTTTAAAGGTGCGGTTTTGCAAATAAGAAACAATTATGATCATGTTTGGATTAGCTATAGGTTTTGGATAGGTATAGGGTGTAGAAAATTAGAATTTTATTTTGAAATTTCTCAGTAATACTGGGTTTTTATAGTAACTGCCACCAGTTTCATGTTTTTGACTTAACAAATTATAATTTTGAACTAATTTAGGCGTAGCTCGAAGTTAGCTTCTCAAAAAATATACGATTTAAAAAGGTATATTCTTCACTAACTAAGTTTTATAGGTTTCATTTTTTTCCTTAGACTTGTCATTTCGGGCTGAGCCCAGTTTACGGCAATACGGCATTTACCGACGACAAGACAAGGTGCGTGTGGTGGGGCCGTCGTTTGGCACCCAGCATGGGGCTGGCGGCATAGCCCGGCCGTCACGCCAAGATGATTGATAATCACCTGGCCTAACCGCCGCTGACGTCACTTCATTAACTCCAACTAATGAAATACCACGGTTTTACTAATTGAATGTCCATGTACGGCATAATAGGATTCCCGTATCAAAGTGACGCGAAAACTTGATTAAATTAATATCACGTCGATATCGCACATGGCTGTGCAAGGTCTTCAAGTCTTCTGTGCTGAACGAACACAAAATTTTTAGCAATAGTAGTGTTTTGTTCTAAAAGATGAAGTAAATAATAATAGAATAAACATCATATGACAAAGGCAAAAACAAGCAAAACTACATTGTTGAAAATAACACTTAATAATTTTTGCCTTTTCAGTGTTAAATTTTTGGAGGCAAAACTATTTTCATAAAACATAACCCTTGGTCGATTCTTTTGGAGTCCACCTAAAGTTCGTTCCGCGATTTTTACTATGGATAATGTTATTGAACAAAGTTTGCCTAAAATCTTGTGTTACCAACGGAATTTCTTGTGCTGAATAGTTGAAAATGTTGGGAAAAACGTACGGTAGTTCACTTTTATGGAAAACACAAGCATACGAATGGTACAAAGCATGATCTAGAAGTGGTTGATGATTTACCATGTTCTGGTCTCCTTCAACGTCTTCAACGAAGAAAACATCGATAAAGTGAAGGAAATGGTGCTTGCAAACTGGTCATTATGGTGCTGGTCATTATAGTTTGAGAGTGCTGACATATGAAAAAACTTTCTTCAAAAAGAACATCGCAAATGGCGCTTTTCTAATGAGGTGAAACCAAAAAACCACTCAAAGTCGATCAAAAATCAAAGCCTTGTTGGCTCTGTTTTCTTTTACTACGTGGTCCACATGGAATTCCTCTCAGGTGGAGGAACGGTTAACAAAGAATATTATCTGGGCGTTATGAGGCGTTTGAGAGAGAGAGAGAGAGAGAGGGAGAGAGAGTATCCGCCGTAAAAGACCAAATTTATAGAAGGACAATTCTTGGAGTTTGCATCACGATAGTGCACCATCACACATAACTGTGAAAGAATTTTTGGTCAAAATCGAATGTCATCGAACAGCTACCGTATACGCCGGATATTGCCCCTACTGACTTTTCCTCTTTCCCAATATGGACTCTGGAATAGTTTGGAGGGTAGTATACCGAGCTACAGCACTTTGGCCCCAATGGGCCCCTTGTGCATCCTCCCAGCGAGAGATCAGCTCTCCTGAGCTATCACCCAGCCTATCAAGGAGAAAAAAGTGATACGTTGCTCAGGGGGATCTCTCTAATGTAGGCCAGAGAAGGCCACCGTTCTCCTAACACGGATTCTTTCGTTGACGAGACACCAGTGCACTCGCAGAGTACATGAAAAACTGTCTCGTCTTTCTGCTCACAACCTCTACAAAGCGGTGTTTCTCACTTCCTCATATTGTAGAGGTGTTACCTTAGCCAACAGTGTCCGGTCTGAATACCCGTCACCAGGCGAAGGCTTACCCTGGACATATCTGTCTCTTTGCTGGGGTATCCTAAGAACTCTTTAGCAAATAGACAGCTGTTTATTTCATCCCACCGTACTCTAAACCCTTTGTGGGTGTGACTGGGTCCAAATATAGTACGACCCGTTGCAATTTCTTTAGCAGCTATGGTTATACCTATCAGTTTCGCTTATATCACGGTGGCACCTACATCCATAGCCCACCGATATCGGATGTGTAGGGAACTAGAATCATCATGTGCCTTCTTTCCTTTTTGATCCGTCAGTGAAGATGTTAATTACACTCTCGCTGGCGGTCTCCTCCTTGTTTTTGATGAGTAGGTACTGTGTAGGGTCTCTTAAACACAACCTGCGGAGAAATGTTATCAGTGTCTGCCTGCAGAAGACGCATCTTCCTGGCGACCTCCTTCCATAGGCGACATCTGACTTCTTCACATCCTACATTTGGTTTAACATCAACCTCCTTTAGATAAATATATAAGGGTGGCAGACATAGCATCACTTCCATTGCTAAGATTGGTGTTATCCGCATAGCTCTTATAACGCTCGGGCAAGCTATTGTTTGCACCTGGCTGAGCTTCGGTTTAGCTGCTGTCTGTTGGGTTTTTATCCTCCAGACAACAGCTCCATAGGCCAACATTGGTCCCACTATGGCAGTGTACATCCATATGATTACCTTTGGTTTCATCCCCAGGTTTTACCAACGGTTCTGCAGCACTGCTCATAGGATATTTACGCCTTTTTATTCTTCTCTCCAAGTGAAGATTCCATGTTAACTTTGCATCGAGTGTGACTCGATGATACTTCACATCCGTTGCAAAGCTTAGCGTGGTGTTTAGAAGAGTCGGTGCCTTATTGGTTCCAATTCCCTCTTCCTCGTAAAGAGGACCATCTCCGTCTTCCTGGGGTTGACAGACAGAGCATGGTCCTCACAACATTTTTTAATAATTCTTAGGGCCATCTGCATTCTTTGGCAGAGGACCCCTTCGAACTTTCCACTAAGCAGCATGGTAAGATCATCAGCGCAAGCAATGGTACATAAACCCTCCGAATTGAGGTGGCACAGGGGGCTGTCTAGAACATACTTCCATACTTCATGGAAAACATTTCGAATCGATAGAAACCATCAAATAAAAATCGCTGAAGGAGCTGTAGTCCACACCGGAATATGCGTTTAAAAAGTGATTTGACGACAGGGTCGTTCGTTGGAAAAAGTGTAGCTCTCCAAATGGAGCCTATTTTGAAAGGAGACAAAATAAAATTTGAAATTAATTGAATATATCGTGTTTTATTGACAAATTCCGCAGACTTTTTTTGTCAGAATGTATGTATTATGGGAATGAGAAACGTAAAGAGATAAAGCTACTATTTGTGTATACAGAACAATGGCACCAAATGATAAATGCTTACAAATAGACACAAAAGGACGGCAACTACGCGCACAAAGACAACTTTTCCGTTTTTCGGGTTAGCCCATCGCAATATGCAGTGATTAAAATGCGGATTAGAGCCGTAATCAGGCCAATATCAATTTGTCAGGGCATCTCATATTATTCCCACTTACAACTCGATGCTCGCATCATTTGCGACGGTTTAATATCGGTTGATGGCTTCATTAAAACTGACGATAAATAGAGTTATGGACAACCGAGCGCGGGTGATGAGGTCGTTAGCGGAGGAACGGCCACCAGTCCGAATTACTATCGGACGTCAATTTGTACTTCCCACTGATAAAACTAGTTTGAACGAATAGGACGTTTTCCGTTTAGTGGATACGTGATTAATTAGGCGGCATTCACGTGGAATTTTAAGGCCGCCCAGCGTCAGGTAGCCCCGACAAATGCTCCTAATTTTGCATGACGCTCGTCGGGTGGGTGGCTCCGTTTAACGCAGGAAGGTGTTCGAAAACTGCAAGGAAAAAATGCCTTGTACAATTAGAAAATTGTTTTAAAAAATGCTCAGACATCAACTTTCAATTAATACTACAAATATTAAAAATATACCTACACTGATAAAAATTGTGGGAATTCACATCCAGCACAACTCACATAATAAAAGTGTAGATCCCTAGATCTGGGCGAGGTCCGGAACATTTTCAAAATTGCAAAAATGTTTGAAAAATTGTAAATAATACCTGTTTTATTTAGTTTTTTACTTATATCTTGGAACCTATGCATTTTGGAAGAATATTGAAGAGGAAAAAAAGTTTTAGAATTGAATTTTGCACAACACTCTATAAGTTAAAAGTGTTTAAACTTATTACCGATGTTGCAAAATAGCAATAATTGATGAAAAAAAGGCAAAATAATTAAGTTTTCTTTGGATAATTTTTTTCAAATATTTTAATTGTTCCGAGGGCATTCTAATTTTTAGAATATAATAAAACAACACACCAAATTTCAGTAAAATCGGTTCTATAATTTTCGCAAAATAATGTTTTGAAACAATTTTTTTCAAATTTTCAAAATGTTGCACAGCCTCTAATAAAGCATCTAGATACTTGAAAATTTGTGCACATTGAAAAGACCACCGCCGCTCAACCTTTCAAATGGTTTTTGAAATATTGAAATCGGTTGATTAGGAGGACCACAGTAAATTTTTTAAGTTAACACTCTTTTTTTATTTTTAAACAATTATATTACATTTATCAATTTACAATTTAGTTTTCTTCAAAAATTATAATTTTAAAGTAGGTAAGACGCTTCTTTGAAAAAAATATGTTAAATTCCGTTTATTGGTTCTCGAGATATAAGCGATCAAAGTTTATCGGCATTTACTGTTAATTTATAAACAATTTAACAATAATATTTGATTCAGTGGCTTCGTTTTTCTGAATTATAAGCTGGAAAAAAATTATTTTCATATCCATAAATTATCGGCAACATAGATAAATCATCGGAAACGCTGTCGCTCGCACGCGCGAAAAGTGACTCAAAACACGAAAAGTGGGGGAGGGGGCTTTCGCTCCGAGACTGAATTCGGAGGTTTAAAATGCGAAGGTACGAAAAAAATAGCGTTATCTCGGCTTCTAATGGATCAATTTCGATCTTTATTTTTTATTCTGGTGTCTCGCGAGCCGAAGAATTCAAATATCGTAATGGCAACTGTCTAATTTGCACATATTTGGTTATAAACAAAGTTTATTCTTTATGCACTAAATATACTGTATATTTTACACTATGCATTTTTTCAATGAAAAAATTTGTTTACGTATATATTTCAATACGCTGAATATATATTTTATTATAATTATTACAATTATTTAAATAATTTTTGTTTAAACAAATATTTTTTTTATATGGAAATTAAATTTTTTGTTAAATACAGATAAAATTAAGAAAAAATAATAGTGCTATGAAATTATAATTTTTGAAGAGAACTAAATTGCAAATTGATAAATGTAATCTAATTCTGTAAAAATAAAAAAGTGTTAACTTTAAAAATTTACCGTCCTAATCAACCGATTTCAATTTTTCAAAAATCATTTGAAAGGTTGAGCGGTCTTTTCTATATGAAAAAATTTTCAAGTATCTAGATGATTTATTTGACGCTGTATAACCTTTTGAAAATTCGAAAAATTAAAAAAAAAAATTACTTTGCGAAAACTATCCAACCGATTTTAATGAAATTTAATATGTTGTTTTATTATACTCTAAAGTTTTTTTTTTATCAAAATTAGAATGCCCTCGGAACAATTAAAATATTTTAAAAAAATTATCCAAAAAACTTGATTATTTTGCCTTTTTTCATCAATTATTTTGCAACATCGGTAATTTAAACATTTTTAACTTACAGTATATTCAATTCTAAAACCTTTTTCCTCTTCAATATTCTTCCAGATTGCATAGGTTCCAACATATAAGTAAAAAAACTGGGATAAAATAGGCATTTTTTAAAATTTTTAAACATTTTTGCAATTTTGAAAATGTTCCGGACCTCACCCAGATCTAGGGATCTACACTTTTATTATGTGAGTTGTACTGTAGGTAATCCAGAAAAAAAATTGCTTGCCCCCTCTCATATCCACCTCAAAACAAATCCGCCCTGATCTAATACGTTTTTTAAAAATTTGTAATCGTTTTTATACGCAACAATTATACGTTTGAGTGCACATTTTTGTTTTTGCGATATATTCTTACCTTTCACGTTTTAATATGAATTATTCCTAATCCTTTTTGTTTTTTCACTATACAGGGTGTTTTTGAAACAAACGTTTTTTTTTTTGAAAGGGTGATAGGGGGCACGAAACTGGACAACTTTTCTGAAGCAACTGATGGTATAAATGCTTCTGTTTTCGAGCATTTCTGTGCATCTTGTGCATGTGCACGACCAGAATGCTTCGGACTCGTTACATGAGTGAGGCGCTCTCTAATTGGCTGACGTGATTTGCTGGATGCATGATGGTGCTCTTACCCACGTTTTTCGTGCAGTTTGTGAATTTTTTCATACCAACTATTCATTACATTTCTATATTCTAAATGGGTAAACGCCTATCTGAAAACTATTTACAGGAACTCCTAATAGTTACCTATCTCGTATTATCACAACAGTGGCATTAAGAACGTTTCTAAGATAAAACTCTAACGTCAACGCTAACCTACATTGAGTAAAGAATCACTTAAAAAATCACCACAATGAGCTGCTGTTGAGAAAAACTTAATTGATAAATAATTAAAACGCGAGAAAACATCGCGGCCGATCAGTTTCAAAGCTTTCATTCAATTTTGCTTTCGTTCCGTAACAAATTTTTAATGAACACCAAATTTACTCATTTAATTATCTTGGTTATCGGTTTGAATAAGCAGAAAGCGTCTTTTCTGGATTCTAAAGCTCTTTGGAGAGGACGTGTCCAAAAGAAGAACCCAATACGTTTACCAGACTTGTATCCACTTGATATTTAAAATTACATTTTGCTGTTGGAATTATAATCCACAGATGATTCGAATTAGCTTGCGTTTATAAGACTGTATTAAGTGTAACATCGAGAGCTTCATAAATAAACATGACTTTGACTGCATTTAGGTTAGGTTGTTACATGTACTTTTCCCCGGGGTGCTCTGGGTGAAAATTAAAGAAAAGCCGACTCCATCCAGACCTCCATAAAATCGTATTACTTCGGCTTGATGTGCAGTGTGTTCGGTTTTAAATTACAGAGTTAATTTATCCAGAATTTATAGCGAAATGAGTTTCTCACAGACAGCAATACAGAGAGAGAGTAAAATCCTTGCGAATACATTGAGAATTATTTTGTCCCACAGCAGAAGCTGCGATGTGTGTTATTGCAGAAATGGGGCTTGGTCTATTTTCCAGTTATAAGCAGCGAGAATAGATTAGAAAGATGCCTTTTGATAATCTCATTGATTTTAGAATAATGTGATGATTAATAGGTGTATTTTAAGTTTATATTTATTTCTTTTATAGCTTCCAATTCCTTGATCTTTATTTTGAACATTTTGGAGTATAATACAGTGGCTGGTGGCATAACCTGTTTCATTTTATTCAAATATACAGGGTGTTGTTGAAGATAGGGTTTTCCTCTTGCAAGTGAGTATGAAAATAAATAATTTAAAATTTACTTAAAAATATCCTCAACTTTCTCAATGACAGAGAAATTTATATTTAAAAGCATTGCTTTCTTCAAGGAAGATCTCATCATAGTCTATAATAGATTGTAGACATTGACTTCACCATAGCTAGAACAATGTTATGTAAGTTAGCATGAGTTTTATAAAACTCCTCAGTGTATTTGAAAGCTATGTTTAGTGTTATTGTGTTAGTTACATAATATGTTAAAACGTAAATAATAAGATGAGGTAGTAATTTACGGCGAATGCCAGCAAAACGCGGGAAGGCATCGTTACGCAAAATGAAAATTTTATAAAAAGCGTTTTGGTTGACGAAGTGACACAACCAATAAGATAACTGAAAAAAAATTCGATGGTTTTTAGGGTCGTTATGACATGGCCTACAGGGTAGGCCATTTTAATCTATAGACCCCTAAACGAGATACGGAAAAATGATTTAAACAAAAGTCGACAATGGGGGTCACCTATCTGTGCAACTAGCTTTGAACTTAAGAACTTAATATACATTTTCAAGATCATTTGTAGGTCAGATTTTTTTTTAATAGGAACACCGGATTCTAAAAAAGCTGGAAATTTGACGTCCGAAATGATATCTTCAAGTTTGTTTTCGTGACCTCGAGAAGGTCAATTCAAAGTCAAATGCGAAAAAACTGCCTGGTTCTGTTTGAGTTTTCTGCCGGAATAAACGTTGTAAAGATAGCTTTATAGGAAACATCGAATTCAAATGTGACAACAACTTTAACAATGTTGACTTTGACGACATTTTCAAGATCATTTGAATGTCAGACTGGTTTTTTTTTAATGGAAAACTTTCTTTTTGACACCGGATTAAAAAAGTTAAAAATTTAACGTCAGAATTGATATTTTAATTGTCGTTGTTGTTCTGACCTTTAGAAGGTCAAATGTTGGAAATTTGCTTGCTAGCTTGTTTAATTTTTTGGGCAAATTTAACGTTGTGAAGGTACCTTTAAAAAGTAAATCGAACTTAAATTTGACAATAACCTTGACATTAGGCCAATTTTCAAGGCCGTTTGGTCCCGGAGTGTTTTTGATCTTGAACTGACTTTCTCGGAGAAATTTGGGTACATGATTAAAATGGACACCCTGTATGTATCTTTTCACTGCCACGCCAGTTACAAACTTATACTGTCTTAGTCTTCGCTAGATATATTTGACTTGTTTTTGCTGTTCTCGGACTAGGATCCGTGGGAACGGACTCGATATCAGATCGAAGTCGAGGCGAAATTTTTGCGGAATACCACTGAAATTGCCGATAGTGAAAAAATGGACAAAGAAGTGGACTGAAATCGATAGAATTTTGTTTGTCCGGCCCTAAGCTATAAAAATCATGCATTTTATATATGTTTTCCAATTGGCCCGAAAACCGCGTTTAATGACCCTCCTCCTTTAAACAATAGACAATTTTTCGGGACGCCGCTGTGCGCCGGCAACCCCAGCGCCCCGGCGGCCAGTCCTTGATTAGGCTTCTGCTTAATTAATAACCCCCCAACCCCACTCGTTCTCATTTCCTTCCATTCGTTATTCTCGCGTGTCGAGAGATCGGACTTTCATTTGCATTTCGACCAGCGCCGAAAAATAGCGCTGATAATGTCTATGGCATGGCGGCCACCACCACGAAGTGATATACGCCCGTTGGGGTGATATACCCTGGAAATACCGCCCGCGCGAGGGGCAGATAACGCGGTGTGTGATGGGGTGGGTTATTTGGTTCCGATAGGAATAGGGCAAGCTAATAGGCAAATGGAACTCAAAATTTGTTCCAAATATTCTAAATACTAGTAATTAAGTCAAATGTAAATGTTAAGATTCGTTGTTAATCATAGTGGCAAAATAATTGACCAAGAGTTTGTTGCCTTTTTATATTGTTCTTTATATTTGAGTTGTTTGTAAGTTTGTATTATTTTTTTTCTCTATTTTTTCATAGTTAATTTTTCTCTCCTTTAACTTTTTTTATATTTTATTACTAGACTTAACATATCCTGTTATTGGGCAATTGGGCATCGCCTGTTGGATGTGTATTTTAAATAAATAAATAAAAAGATGTCTGCAAAAGTAAATTAAATCCGTGGACATATTGAGTATTTGCGTCTACGGATGGAACTGAAAAGGGGCAACACTTTTTCATTTTCCACTTTATGACAAAAAATTAATTTAAAAAGTTAAAATTCTGCTTATGCTTAAATCCAGAAAAATGTTGTTTTAGTTTGGCCAACATATACAGTGTGGTCCCGAAGTAATGAGTATAGATTCACAATGCAAAAATATTGCAATTTAACCGAACTTACCTTAGTCCAAAAGTTGATAATTAAGAAGATACAGGGTGTTAAATGTAAAATATTATTTTAATTTTTTTTTAATTAATTTCTTAATAAATGCAAATATCCACACAAAGTTTTAGGGTTTGGGGTTCTTTTGGTAGAGGAATTAAAATTTGGTTTATGGTTATAGTTCATAGAGGACACTAGTTGCTGTAGATTGAATGTGTTGAAAACGACATGACTTTGTTTGAACCTTAAGGTATCTCATCTTTGGTATCAAATTCTTATTTTCCAACTTTTTGTACACAAAAAAGGTATACTCTATGAAAGTAACTGTCTCGCACCGTTTTCGAGATATTTGACTTTAAAACTTCCAATGCTAATAGTTGAAATAATTAAAATGATATAGAAATGTTAAAAACAAGGGTTTATTGAGAATTAAAAATTGTAATGAACAGTAAAATAGTAAACATTAGTAAAAAATATGCCTTTTTGGCAATAATTGCTCAAAATGTACACCTCTAACTTCAATATATTTATCAAAGCGTCCTATTTTAATAGTCCAATTAACTAAGCCTTTAAATCGAAATTTTGTCAACTTGGCTGAATTTTTGATATGAGTTAGTTTAAGGTATATTATAACAATAAGTGAGAGTAATTTTTTGTTCAACCCCCGGCCAAGGGTGGAAAAAGATAAAACAAAGGGCTTTTTCAAGATAACTCAAAAAGGGTAAGAGCTAGAAAAAAAAGTTTTTCATGAAAGTTGTAAAGCAGACAATTCTACATAAAAATGGTCTCTTAGCTTTTTCTTGTACTATTAAAATTAACAGAGTTAGGGAGGCTAGAAGTTAAGGGAAGATTTCAGAAATTTAATTTTGTTAAATCATTAAAATTAACGATTAAAAATTTGATTTTTTGTTATAACTTTCTTATTAAAAATTAAAAAATATATCTATTTCTCTGAAAAGAAAAGTTACATATTTTAGAGCAGATTGAAAAAAAAAATTACAAAATTCAATCATTTTTCTGTTTGTTATGATTTTTTTTAAATTTCTGAAATCTTCCCTTAACTTCTAGCCTCCCTAACTCTGTTAATTGTAATAGTACAAGAAAAAGTTAAGAGGCCATTTTTATGTAGAATTGTCTGCTTTACAACTTTCATGAAAAACTTTTTTTTCTAGCTCTTACCCTTTTTGAGTTATCTTGAAAAAGCCCTTTGTTTTATCTTTTTCCACCCTTGGCCGGGGGTTGAACAAAAAATTACTCTCACTTATTGTTATAATATACCTTAAACTAACTCATATCAAAAATTCAGCCAAGTTGGCAAAATTTCGATTTAAAGGCTTAGTTAATTGGACTATTAAAGTGTATAAATAATTAATGCGAAATGACTTTGCAGCATTTAAAACCTGCTGTCAAAGTTCTTCCCAGGTGTTTATAGTTTCTCCATAAACAACTGATTTCATGTAATTCCAAAAACGAAAGTCTCCGCATTCTATCTCACATTTATGTACATACAATTTAACTTGCAAGCTAAAATGTAATTTTAATTAGATACGGATAATACTTAATTGAAAGTAGCATACAAATGACAGCAATAAACCAGTGGAAAACGTCAATTATTTGATTTTCGTCCAAACTTAAGAAACTTTACCGCTAAATTAATAAATAGGTACTTTATTGTAATTTAATTCAACAGCACTGGAAGTATCAAAATGGTGCGAGACAACTAGTTTCATATAGTATACCTTTTTTGTATAAAAAAGTTGGAAAATAAGACTTTGATACCAAAGATGAGATATCTTTTAACATATTCAATCTACTGCAGCTAGCGCCCTCTATGAACTTTAGCCAAAATATGAACAGATTTCAATTCCTCTACTTAAAAACTCCAAACCCTAAAATTTTGTGAGGATATTTGCATTTGTTAAAGAATAAATGAAAAGAAACTAAAATAATATTTTACATTTAACACCCTGTATCTCTTTACCTATCAACTTTTAGACTAAGGTAAGTTCGGTTAACTCGCAATATTTTTGCTTCGGGAACCTACCCATGAATGTTGGGATACATTATCTCGGGACCACCCTGTATAGGGTGTCCTCTAAAAATACTTGATTAAAAATATAGCAGTTTATCTTAACCGCACATGCAATGTAAAAAAAAAATAAACTCAAATTTTGAAATGTAAGTAGGTCTTGTCAGGAGCGATAAATTTATTTTCTATATAGATGTCGATTTTTCGTGTAATATGTCAAACAAATTTATTGATTTATTGGTTTGATAAGTCATTGAATTGTAAAATTAAAACCGATTGTCATCAAATTTGAGACAATATAAATTTTCGGGTCTAATATTTTCTTTCCTGGGCCAATCAATACAAAAAAATATGCTATTATGAAATGCGGAGATAATATAAATAGGACAATTGCTCCCAAGTTGGAGTACGGTAATAAATTTAAAAAATAAATTCCAAATAATTTTTCCTAATGATTTTTTTTAATATCTCATGGGAAAAGGACACTGCCAATACCGAAAATATTTTAGTTTGTTCCTGGCAAGGCATTCTTAACATATTAAAAACATATGAAACATAATTTTTTTTAAGTAAGTAGAATCGTTTAGCAAAATGTCAAATTTCTGCGCAAATAATTTTGTCATTGACAATAACGGTTAAGGCGATTTTTGGACACCCTGTACCTACATATTAAATATTGAAATGTTAACTATTTATACGTTTTAGTATTTAGTTCTAAAGGATAAAATCAACTTTCCTTGAAAATGGACATCCTCAATACGTTGTCCGAATTAAAATAGAAGCAGTATTTTTTAACTAAACTTTTTTTCATCAGATGAAAATTAAGTTTTCAACTCAATCAGTAGACACACTACACACTGATAAAAACTCCATTGCTGTCACATCCTTTTTAAACAACTTCAAGATCCTTATCCGGTTCAAATAAATTCTGGCACAGGTTTCTAGTATCAGTTGCAATAATCTCATAAAAAAAAATAATAATCTCATGAAACAATAGTTTCTTCCTTTTTCGCAGTGACGGAGATTTAGGAAATAAAAGTTTTTTCATCTAAAAAAATATCCGTGACATTATCGATAACATAATATATTTTCCTGGAAAAGATTCATAGAACCATAAAAACGATAATCCTGTTCGATATTGATAATCTGCATTATTTTTGAGAAATTTTGAATATCAAAAGCCCAATTTTGTAGATCCAGTCACACATTGAAAGAAAAATAAAACACTGATTGTTTTTAATAGCTATTAAAATTCAATAGGCCTTAAATATGGCAGCAAACGCTTTCATCACCAACTTACTAAATTCGTTTTATTTAGTTTTACTATAAATTTTTTGACCCATATTCATAGAAATTTTTTTGGTTATGAGCACTATTTGTGTACTTTTTCCAATATCCTTTATATTCTATTTAAAAAAGGTCCCGGTATAAAAAATTATTGAACCCAGAATAAGGATCCCAATTTAATATCTATGAGAAATATTCAAATAATTGGGTTTATACCGGGTAGATTATTTCAGAATATATTTCAATTTCAATTTTGAAAATTGATACACTAGGGTTTTTGGGTGTGCTCTTTTCAAATATAGTAATTTTGTTCCTGTAACACTTCCGGGTATACCGGGAGTTGACGTCAACTTTGTTATTTTAAATGAGACACCCTATATATTATTGCATTTTCAGATTCTACGTGAAATTTGAGGGTCACTTTATTAAGTATTCTCTATATCTAGGAGTTATAGATTTTGAGATATTAATTTTTAAAGAAAAAATTTGACAAATTCAAGGGTCTGCGGAGATGCTAGTAACTTTTTTCAGGAACGTGATATCAAGTGGATTTTTGGTTCCTGTAATGGGCATAGATAACACAAAATCGTGGTATACCAACAAATTAAAAGATTTAATACTAGGTGTTTCATTTTTGCTGTTACATTTTGATAACTTCAAACTGCTATAACTTTGTTAACTTAAATGGAACACACCGTTTTTTTCTGTCGAATGCACACTGAAATTTCCTTTCAAGACATATAAGCATTGTTAGGGTTGCCGTTACTATTTTTAAAGATATTTGCAATTTTCTATTTTTTGAAAAGTTATTCTCGTATCAGACCTGTTGTCAAATTGGCCACGATCAGAGATACTCCAAAAACAATTGAAATAACTTGACATTTACCAAGTTAGTTGTCAAATTATTGTTGTGTGCCAATTTTCAAAACTAAAATCGAAGTAGGTATAATCTAATAGGACACTCACTGTGAGCCACCCGATATTCCTTGAAGGTTGACCCATATTCGTACAATTTTTTTTGCTTATCAACATTATTTCTGTGCTTTTATCCAACATCCTGTATATTCTATTTAAAAAAAGCCTTGGTGTCAAATTGATTGAACTCAGAATAATCTAAAAAGTATTCAAGTAATTGGGTTGTTTATATTCCTTGAACATGAAAATAGACAGATTTGGTTAGAAATTGATCAATTAATGCTTCTCTAACAACAGTAGATTAATACACGCCAAGTAATGTATTATTTATAAATATTTTGCATATTTTCTTTGTCTTTACCTGAGTCTTGGAGATGGTCAAAGAGATAAAGTTGATTGATGACTCACCTGGAACAAAAGAAGGTCATCAGAAATACACTTTAATAGGTATTTGAAATGTGTGGCGAATATATACGGCAATAATAAATAAAACGTAAAAAGTGATAATCTAATAGATATAATATTTAATTTATTTCATTGAAGAATATTAATCTTTGACATCAACTGTAGGGTTAATGATTGTTTTATTGTTCCAATTTGTTGCTTGATTATCCCTAAGTATTTTTCAAAGCAAAGAATAACTTAAATAATGTTCTCAGTTGAGCCTCAAAAACAATACAGGGTGATTTAAAAAACCGCTGACAGACTTCTAGGGTAGATAATACATAAAAAATTAAGACGAAAAGTTTTAATAAACATAGGGTCGCAAATGCCTCCTTAACGAGATACAGGGCGTCAAAGTTTCTGTAAAATTAAACATTGTCTGCAATAATTCCAAAATGCCTGAACATTTCTATTTCAAATTTGCTATGCGTAGTTAGCACCTTAAGACCAATGTTTGATGTACTGCTCAAAATTTTATGAGCAGCAGTGTCGTAGAAACGGGGTCAACGTTACCCTTTTTTCAAAATATTTTCTACGCCACTGCTAATTTTGTCAAACGGGCACTATTTTCGTGTAAAGTGTTCAATTGTCTATCGAATTGGTCTCTTGCAAAATTTGGATTAAAGCAACCATTTTTAAGAGAAACACCTTTGTAGAAAATTTGTAAATCCAATTTTATTTTCATTTATTTTAGTTTCGCATAGTAGACTTGTGCTATTCAAAATAAAATTAAACATCGCCTGTCACTAATGTCAATGTGTACAAGTGAGTTAAGTGAACTAGATTATAAGCTTCTTTTTGTCATTTTTACGTTTTAATTTTATAGAAACTTTGACGCCCTGTATCTCGTTAAGGAGGCATTTGCGACCCTATGTTTATTAAGACTTTTCGTCTTAATTTTCCATGTATTATTTGCCCTAGAAGTCTGTCAGCGGTTTTTTGAATCACCCTGTATAATAATCTAATTAGCTAACTACGTTTTTATTACATTAAAAACATCCTCTATGCTGTTATTATTATTTTCTAAAACTGCCATCAAAGTCGACATTTTCAGTTGACAAAGTGAGTCTTTTTTATCACCTAACTGCAAAATACTATTATGTTCTAGAACGCCAAAATATTTTCGTTTAAGTATGATATTCTTAAAAACAGTATCGGAATGGTCAATTACGTTCACGGTCCGATGCAATGTATACAGTATAGC
Source organism: Anoplophora glabripennis (assembly GCF_000390285.2). Taxonomy (NCBI): domain Eukaryota; kingdom Metazoa; phylum Arthropoda; class Insecta; order Coleoptera; family Cerambycidae; genus Anoplophora; species Anoplophora glabripennis. Next base: position 132,656 of record NW_019416445.1, read on the forward strand.
CTTAATAACTGTATTATTTTAACAAAATTTTTCAATTGTTGTTTATAATTATTTACTACTTTCGTCAGTTTTTTTCTTTTTTTAAAGAATGCAGTATTTACGGATAACACTCCCTTCTGTTTGCTTAAAAATAAAAAAAAAGAAGAGCTTTTGAGACAAATGACTTTCACAGTACTAAAGACAATAGTTCGACTTATGGTCAGTAAAAATTTGAAATTTTTTTAACAATTAACAAAAAATTACGACGAGTTAAAATGAGACGTATCAATTTTGTAGGCAGAAAAACGTGATTTTTTCAACATTTTCATTAATAACTATAAAATGGGATAACGAAACAAACTGAAATTTTAACACACAATAGAATAATAGTGAGGCTATATATGGTCCAAATTCCAAACTTTTTTGCCCCTACGTTTTCATAATATTGGTTTCCAAACTCAGGTGTCTATTTCATTTATTTCGATAGCTGTTTGGTAGTCGAATTAAGATGCCTTATTTCATATCGTTGACTGGATAGATCGACGTATATTTCTAAACATTGTTTAGACTAACGCAAGAATACTTGAAGAACGTCTCGAGAACACTCATGGAGAATGGCATTACCTCAAACTACAATGAAGAACAGCCGTCACCTCACAATGGCAACAAAACCCTGATCGTGACTGCGAGCCTAACGCACCACACCATACATCATAATTAAGCGCAATCACAGTCGACCATCAACATCATTTTTATTGGCATGATAAATCGCGAAGACAATACGTCTGCTCGCTGCCCACAAAAGAAAGTAAATTGTGCTTATCCCTCGGATCGCGATGTCTTATTTTCATACCAGTTCATCTTCCCACACGCTGGGATATCTTTTTTATCGGCCAACACATCTCTATTCACCTATAATTGGGGATAATTCCTTATTGTGTCCCTATCAAGATGTCTGACAGACGTTGGAATACAGACTCGTTAAACCGTAATGAATGATCCCAATATTCGAGTGTTAAGTGTCTGATTGTAACGAGCAAGTGATCTGGTTTAAATGGAGGGGCGTGGCCACTGGAAAGTACTCTTAAACGATGTTATCTGTTGACATAGATCCGAACTTTTACGGTGTTTAATACAGCACTGCTGCTAGACGTTTCAGTTTTGTTCCTCTTTCTCTTGCTTTGTGGGTTTTATTGACAGTCGAAGCTGGCTCGACTGTTATTTATTAGAAATTTAGAATCTTTAAGCAAAAAAATATTCACGCCACCTCTTAGAAAATTTTTGTACCTTTATGCAACTACAAAATTGTACAATATCAAATCAGTACTTCCAAGTTCTATAAATTTTTCGTGTAATGTACTGAAAAGAATATCCTTTCTTCTAAGTTAGCTATTTAAATGGATATAATATTTATTTTTATTTTGCATTTTTAAGAGGTAAATTAAAAATTAAAAAAGTCATCAATTTCTAATAACTAAGTTAACATACAGGGTGATTCATAAACGATGACCAAAAATGAAACCTCATATTCTTTGCTGAATTTAAGGGCACTCTTTCCTGTAAAGTTCTTACCTAAGGGCGTTTAACAAAAAATATTTTAAATTTTTTTAAATAATTTGAAAACTATTATGTGAAATAATTTCAAATTGGGCACATGTCCTATTTATGTAAACGTTGTCCAAAATCTGAGGGCTTAAAATTCACCAAAGAATACGAGGTGTCATTTTTCAGAATCACACTGTATTTGTTCCAGTTGCAAATGGTACCAGCTGCTATTCCTTAACTAGGGACAATGTTGTTGCTCATGAACAATTAATTTGGAATAGTTGAAGACCCTATTAAATTTCCTGAGGGAATTAGAATAAAACATTATTTGAACTTTGTTCATAACGATTTGTTCCAATTATTGGAAAATGGGCAATTAAATATTGCCTCATTATCCTATGGAAGTACGAAATCAGCTGTATATTGTTTTCCTGAACCTATGGTATGAACGACGCAGCGACAATCCATGCCATCTCGTAGTCTGGATTTAAATCCAATGGATTTGCACTTTTGGTGCTACACCTTGTGTACACAAAGGCTGTAATTAATACCAACAAATTATGGCAAAAAATTGTGACTGCTGCATATTATATTTCGAATTTTGCATCCCAACTTTTTGAACGTTTTTTTAAAACGATATAGAAAACGCATTGACGTAAATGGTTGTCACTGTAAACATCTACTTAAACATGAACAATAAACAGTTGGTACCAAGAATTCCTATACATCAACATATGATATTTGCTCTTACTTTTCCTATTCTCGTCTGTACTTTCGTGCGACATAATATGTACTTAGTATTTTTGCCTTCTGGTGTCAGAATTGAGTTATCACGTCACAGGCATTTCCTAACCTCAAGAAACAGATCAAAAATAGCAAAAATTCACGAAAAAGTGCAAGGAAAAAAATTACTATATTCAAATGTTCATTTATATGATGGCCGACCAAATTTTCAAAATATTACACATTCGCGCCAAATTTGGTATACGGGGGTTTTCGGGGTCGCTGATCACGGATCCGAGGTCAATTTTGCAAAATTCAAGATAGCGGATCCAAGATGGCCGAACAAATTTTCAAAAAATAAAATAAATAAATAACACATTTTGTAATATTTTTGTTTACTTTATAACCTGAGTACCCAATCATGTTTTAACCTTCTTCTTTGCGGTTATATCTTGTTCTTTTTTCTGTAAAAGATCTATCTTAGTACCTATTTTAGTAGGTACCTAATTGATTAAATTTTTAAAAACGAATTTTGTAAATCTGATCTCGGATTTGTGATCAGTGACCCCGAAAACCCCCGTATACCAAATTTCTCGCGAATGTGTCATTTTTTGAAATTTGGTGGGCCATCTTGGATCCGCCATCTTGAATTTTGCAAAATTGACCTCGGATCCGTGATCAGCGACCCCGAAAACCACCTTGTGCCAAATTTGGCGCGAATCTGTTATTTTTGAAAATTCCTAATATCTGACCTTAATTGACTCGTGTTTTTTGAGGTTAGAAAAACCACGGATTCACGTTCGACGGGGTCTTAACCATATAAATGAACATTTAAATATAGAAAAAAAAACATTTTTGTATTGTTCCTAGCACTTCTCGTGAATTTTTGCTATTTTTGACCTGTTTTTGAGGTTAGGAAATGCCTGTAATATGATAGCTCAATTCTGACACCGGATTCGTGATCAGGAGG
>NW_019416445.1:138022-182797 GCF_000390285.2 Anoplophora glabripennis
ACACACTGTATGAGTTTTTGGAAGACATTCCTTTGAATCAGAGGCAACAAATGTGGTTCCAGCATGATGGTGCTCCAGCTCATTTTTCCATGGCCGTTAGAGAGCATTTACACCAAACTTTTCCACATAGATGGGTAGGAAGGGCCGGACCTGTTTTATGGCCTCCAAGATCGCCTGATCTGAACCCTCTAGATTTCTTTGTTTGGGGATATTTGAAGACATTAGTGTATGGTACTCCTGTAAATAGCCTGGAAGAGCTGCAGCTACGGATTAATCAAAAGTGTCAAGAAATCCAAACCAAGGAGGGTGTTTTCGAAAGAGTTCGAATATCGTTGAGACGAAGATATCGTGCCTGCTTGGAAATGGACGGAGGGCACTTTGAACATCTTCTGTAACTTTGTTTTTTGTTTGTTAAAAGCTTCCTTTGTCGGTTTATTCCTAATAAAATAAAATGTTTGAAAAACGAATAGTGGTCCATATCTCCGCAACCGTTACTTGTTTATTAAGACTTTTCTGCTTATTTTGGTTCATACTATTACCTCCTGAAATATTTTACACTCTTTGTTTAACACCCTGTATACAGTATAGCCTTAATAACTGTATTATTTTAACAAAATTTTTCATGTTGTTTACAATTATTTACTACTTGTCAGTTTTTTGCTTTTTTTAAAGAATGCAATATTTACGGATAGCACTCCCTTCTGTTTGCTTAAAAATAAAAAAAAAGAAGAGCTTTTGAGACAAATGACTTTCACAGTACTAAAGACAATAGTTCGACTTATGGTCAGTAAAAATTTGAAATTTTTTTAACAATTAACAAAAAAATTACGACGAGTTAAAATGAGACGTATCAATTTTGTAGGCAGAAAAACGTGATTTTTTCAACATTTTCATTAATAACTATAAAATGGGATAACGAAACAAACTGAAATTTTAACACACAATAGAATAATAGTGAGGCTATATATGGTCCAAATTCCAAACTTTTTTGCCCCTACGTTTTCATAATATTGGTTTCCAAACTCAGGTGTCTATTTCATTTATTTCGATAGCTGTTTGGTAGTCGAATTAAGATGCCTTATTTCATATCGTTGACTGGATAGATCGACGTATATTTCTAAACATTGTTTTCGAAGACTAACTTAAGAATACTTGAAGAACGTCTCGAGAACACTCACGGAGAATGGCATTACCTCAAACTACAATGAAGAACAGCCGTCACCTCACAATGGCAACAAAACCCTGATCGTGACTGCGAGCCTAACGCACCACACCATACATCATAATTAAGCGCAATCACAGTCGACCATCAACATCATTTTTATTGGCATGATAAATCGCGAAGACAATACGTCTGCTCGCTGCCCACAAAAGAAAGTAAATTGTGCTTATCCCTCGGATCGCGATGTCTTATTTTCATACCAGTTCATCTTCCCACACGCTGGGATATCTTTTTTATCGGCCAACACATCTCTATTCACCTATAATTGGGGATAATTCCTTATTGTGTCCCTATCAAGATGTCTGACAGACGTTGGAATACAGACTCGTTAAACCGTAATGAATGATCCCAATATTCGAGTGTTAAGTGTCTGATTGTAACGAGCAAGTGATCTGGTTTAAATGGAGGGGCGTGGCCACTGGAAAGTACTCTTAAACGATGTTATCTGTTGACATAGATCCGAACTTTTACGGTGTTTAATACAGCACTGCTGCTAGACGTTTCAGTTTTGTTCCTCTTTCTCTTGCTTTGTGGGTTTTATTGACAGTCGAAGCTGGCTCGACTGTTATTTATTAGAAATTTAGAATCTTTAAGCAAAAAAATATTCACGCCACCTCTTAGAAAATTTTTGTACCTTTATGCAACTACAAAATTGTACAATATCAAATCAGTACTTCCAAGTTCTATAAATTTTTCGTGTAATGTACTGAAAAGAATATCCTTTCTTCTAAGTTAGCTATTTAAATGGATATAATATTTATTTTTATTTTGCATTTTTAAGAGGTAAATTAAAAATTAAAAAAGTCATCAATTTCTAATAACTAAGTTAACATACAGGGTGATTCATAAACGATGACCAAAAATGAAACCTCATATTCTTTGCTGAATTTAAGGGCACTCTTTCCTGTAAAGTTCTTACCTAAGGGCGTTTAACAAAAAATATTTTAAATTTTTTTAAATAATTTGAAAACTATTATGTGAAATAATTTCAAATTGGGCACATGTCCTATTTATGTAAACGTTGTCCAAAATCTGAGGGCTTAAAATTCACCAAAGAATACGAGGTGTCATTTTTCAGAATCACACTGTATTTGTTCCAGTTGCAAATGGTACCAGCTGCTATTCCTTAACTAGGGACAATGTTGTTGCTCATGAACAATTAATTTGGAATAGTTGAAGACCCTATTAAATTTCCTGAGGGAATTAGAATAAAACATTATTTGAACTTTGTTCATAACGATTTGTTCCAATTATTGGAAAATGGGCAATTAAATATTGCCTCATTATCCTATGGAAGTACGAAATCAGCTGTATATTGTTTTCCTGAACCTATGGTATGAACGACGCAGCGACAATCCATGCCATCTCGTAGTCTGGATTTAAATCCAATGGATTTGCACTTTTGGTGCTACACCTTGTGTACACAAAGGCTGTAATTAATACCAACAAATTATGGCAAAAAATTGTGACTGCTGCATATTATATTTCGAATTTTGCATCCCAACTTTTTGAACGTTTTTTTAAAACGATATAGAAAACGCATTGACGTAAATGGTTGTCACTGTAAACATCTACTTAAACATGAACAATAAACAGTTGGTACCAAGAATTCCTATACATCAACATATGATATTTGCTCTTACTTTTCCTATTCTCGTCTGTACTTTCGTGCGACATAATATGTACTTAGTATTTTTGCCTTCTGGTGTCAGAATTGAGTTATCACGTCACAGGCATTTCCTAACCTCAAGAAACAGATCAAAAATAGCAAAAATTCACGAAAAAGTGCAAGGAAAAAAATTACTATATTCAAATGTTCATTTATATGATGGCCGACCAAATTTTCAAAATATTACACATTCGCGCCAAATTTGGTATACGGGGGTTTTCGGGGTCGCTGATCACGGATCCGAGGTCAATTTTGCAAAATTCAAGATAGCGGATCCAAGATGGCCGAACAAATTTTCAAAAAATAAAATAAATAAATAACACATTTTGTAATATTTTTGTTTACTTTATAACCTGAGTACCCAATCATGTTTTAACCTTCTTCTTTGCGGTTATATCTTGTTCTTTTTTCTGTAAAAGATCTATCTTAGTACCTATTTTAGTAGGTACCTAATTGATTAAATTTTTAAAAACGAATTTTGTAAATCTGATCTCGGATTTGTGATCAGTGACCCCGAAAACCCCCGTATACCAAATTTCTCGCGAATGTGTCATTTTTTGAAATTTGGTGGGCCATCTTGGATCCGCCATCTTGAATTTTGCAAAATTGACCTCGGATCCGTGATCACCGATCCCGAAAACCACCTTGTGCCAAATTTGGCGCGAATCTGTTATTTTTGAAAATTCCTAATATCTGACCTTAATTGACTCGTGTTTTTTGAGGTTAGAAAAACCACGGATTCACGTTCGACGGGGTCTTAACCATATAAATGAACATTTAAATATAGAAAAAAAAACATTTTTGTATTGTTCCTAGCACTTCTCGTGAATTTTTGCTATTTTTGACCTGTTTTTGAGGTTAGGAAATGCCTGTAATATGATAGCTCAATTCTGACACCGGATTCGTGATCAGGAGGCAAAAGTAATCCGGATAACGTATGTCGCATGAAAAATACAAACTACCATTTTTGTGTGGCTGTGTAAATAAATATTTCTTGATTTTTTTATCAAAATATATTTTTTTAATAAATAAGTAAAGCTTTTATTTATTTACTCATTCCTTAAGTGTGGAGTGAAATTAAACCCATTTTTTTTTTCTTGAAAACAGATGTTCCAAGTGACGTCAACTAAGAATACCTTTCATCCGTAGAAAAGTATGAAAAACCAATTTTAATATCAAAAATCAATAAAATATTGTAAAATACTAATCAAATACACCAAGTACTAAGAAAAAGCGACTTCTTTTTTCATTTTTCATAGGTTTGTTATCAACTACTGCTTTTGAGTTTGTTTGGGGAAAATTTATGGTATTTTGGAAAATCTGTATTTAAACTTTCCTTGTAATTTTTATTTTTGAGGTTAATTTAATATCTAACGTTTAACCAAAAAATTACAAATTCTTTTTTGCTGTGTAGATATTGATGAAGATATCGATTTATTAGCAAATATAAACTGACGACGAAAGTAAACAGAAAAATCTCCCTATCAAAAAAACATACCTGAAAAACCTACAGACTCGTGGATGTGGTAGGTTAATGACTCTGACATTAAACAATATATGTGAGATTTCACGGTAGTTGAGTTATAATGGTACCCTGCTTAACAATGAGCAAGGTGCTCTATTATTTTGCGCTTGACAAAATATTATGATAACACAATAGACAAATTGTTTAAAAACCGTAGAATATTCTAATCATTGCTCTGGTGCATAATGAGCGTAAAAAACTGTAAACACATTCAGCTCTAGCTCATACAGGACGATGACAGGAGGTCGAGTAGTTTGGGGGCCAAAAAGGGAGGCATCGGTGTGGACCGAGTCGTAAAATTTTCTTAAAAAGTGTTCTTAATTAATGATCATATAAACGATAAGTTTACCGCTTGTTTTAACCCCAAAGATTGGCCAAAAATGAAGCCTTGTGAGGGAGCAGTAGAAATGAAGTATATAGGTAACTAGTTAAGACAGATATTACACTGAAATAAATATTTCAAAGACAATAAGAAAATCATGTTTTGCGACCACAACATAAGAAATATTTAACAGCTCATCTGGTATCATATTTTATTCAACTGTCGATCAGTCCCAAACGGGCTGGGACAGATCGAATCGAATTTAATCAGTTGGGAGTAGCGAGTTCTTATTTCTAGAACTCAATATAACTGATTGTTATGAGTTGATGCCTAACTTAAAATTTTACGGAATAAACTGGAATTTGTCTCAGTGCGCTTGTGTCAATGTCGTTTACTCCCACTGTATTGCAGCCAAAATTCCCTTTTATCCCCGAGATCCCAGTTTCATCTCAGTCGACATACAGAAAGGCTATGGTATACAGAGCTTCCCTGGTGAACAAATACCTGTTGCCGACCCTCACATTTTGGTCACATAATTGTAATTGCGAGGTACCCATAAGCCAGTGCCAGTAGTCTACCGTAGTGGAACTTCGTGCTGCAGTCTAACAACCAAAGAACTGACAATAAAGTGGAGGCTGCGTTATTCTCCAAATTCTTAATGGTTACCTTCGTTTTCCGGTAGCAATCCCAAGGAACTTTTCGTAGTATTGTCGTTGTGGTTGGTATTCAGTTATTTTGTAAGGCTGGAAAGCATTGTTTAACTCAATAGCAGCCATTAAATTAGCAAAGAACTCACTTACTGCTCTTCTTCTTCTTCTAGTGGTTGGTCCTAATAAGTCCCATAGCACTGCGGCCTAATTAGACATATTGTGCGTCCCACTACTAGTCCTATTCAGCAAGTAGATTTGCCCTTTTAACAAAGTCCAAAAGCTTCCTTGCTGACACTTCTCTCAGTTCCTTGGGTTCCAAATAGGGTTTCCCAAGGAACGCCATTCTGCTACGTGCAAATCCCAGGCACTCGCCCAGGATATGCAGAGAAGTTTCATCCGCCGATTCACATCCTCGGCAGACCGGACTGTCTACAAGCTTTAGCTTATGTAGATGTTTCCTAAAGTGACAGTGTCCCGTTATGAGTCCTGTCACTCTCCTGAACCGGATTCTGTTCAAGCTCAGTAGATCATTCGCTCTTTCCTTCGAAGGATACTTCATGAGCTCCTTAGAAAGGCTGTCCTGGCCTTGAAGTTCAGTATTTCCTGTGTTCTGTCTCAGTCCATTTGCCCAGAGTCTGCCTGACCACACTGGGAGATGTGCCACAGAAGGACTCCCGGCCAATGAACTCTGTCTCGGATCCCTTCCTAGCAAGTTCATCCGCTTTCTCATTTCCACAAATGCCTTTGTGCCCTGGCACTCAACACAGTCTGACTCTATTGTTGGTGGCCAGTTCAGTCAGCATTTGTAAACAGTCCCACACCAGTTTTGAACTTACCTTGTGTGCGGCTAAAGCTTTAATTGCAGCTTGACTATCAGAGAATATATATATGAGTTTACGTCTATAACCTCTACGTACATTCTCTGCCAGACACGCCATTATCGCGAAGATTTCTGCTTGGAATACAGTAGGGAACTCCCCCAGACTGTAGCTTGCACTCCATCTGGGTCTGAGTCCATATATTCCTGCACCCGTCCCTCTGGTCATTTTGGAGCCATCTGTAAACCATACTAGGCTCCACCTTTCCAGGGTATTAAACTTTTCCTTCCATTTGCTTGGATTCTCTATTCGAGTCCCAAAAGGCTTGTGGTAGTGAAATCTTGAAACCATCTTGTCAGATACCATCCCAAAAGTTGGTTCCGACATAGATGTGTCTATGATCCTGGAATGGGAACCACCCCTCCAGTCGTTGTTATTCCCCTGTTAGTCGATATGCTGCTAGCCGCGCTTCTCTTTCCACCACTATATGCAGCGGTGGTAGATTTAGCATGACTTCTAGTGCAGCTGTCGGGGTCGATACCATCGCTCCCGTTATACCTAAACAGGCCAATCTCTGAATTCTATTCAGTTTTTCCCTCGCTGTGGACTGTTGTATTTTTTGCCACCATACCACAGCGCACTAACTGTTAATGAGCTGACTTACTTAGAGCAACAAACCATCGATCTAACTCAATACAAGAAAATAAATTGTTTATTTTCTGAAATGTACTGTTTAACTCAATAGCAGATATGAAAGTAGCAAAGAGCTCACTTACAGTTAATAACCTGACCTGATCTAACCCACTAAAAAGAAAGAAATGATTTGTTTTTATGGGTTAATGAGTTGACTACAGTAAAAATTTCTAGCAAAACTTTCTACTTGATGCAGATGAGCTCTTCCTAGCAGCAACAATATTTGGTTATGGTAGAAGGCAACTCACTTGGCACCTATTTAATGCAGATATTTTGCTACTGTTAATCGGCTTCTACTAATTGTTCTAAAGAAAATTCTCTAGGTGGTGTGTACTTCAGTAGATGATCGACTTCAATACGTGATTGAACATGAAGTCACGAAAACAATATGAATTGGTGTAAAAACGATTGGACGATTGGCGTATTTTTCAGAAAGCCAAAGCATATGAAAGCATAGAATCTGGTAAAAGCTTTACTAATTGAAAGGCTTGGTGGATAGTTTAAAGTGTCAGTGTTGTTATATTTAGTTTTGCTAATGTATTGCACTCAGTTGTAATGCAATAAGTGCAATAAAAGCTTTTTTCCATAGGCTTACAAAAGTCAATTTTTCATGGAAATTATGTACTGCCACTTTTCTTATATTTTCAATGCTTTTCTGATTCCAATCATTTTGCAATTATTCACAAATTAAAAAGACACGCCACGACACTCCTCAGCCAGGATTATGTGTAAAATTTCTCAACATTACCCAATACCTCGAGGAATTCACTTCAACGCTTCAAAATGCCGATGATGGAGATATAAGGGGGACGACATCGTCCAATATCGACGCCTCTCCGGTAATAAAAAACGTCCAGCCCTTTCGTTTAAAACAACCGGCCGATCCGCTGACCCACAAATTTACCTACAATGTTTTTAAAGGCTTAAAATTTAATTTCTTTTATTAAGCGGACCGTACGCAATATATCGTGGGTGTGAAGAAGGGTCAGAATTTTTCCCAACTGAATTAAATTTTAGGGTCCCTCCGTCCTGCATAAAGAAGTAGGAATAATCGCGAGCGAGGTACTAAAGGAGCATGTATGTTTAATCAGAGGCCACTACTGCTGCTTTTAGGGCTTGGATAAAACCTACTTTTACGAGTGTCCCTCTGGTGTTTATCGGCAGAGGAAAAACGCGTTTTAATCAACCTTCTTCGCCTGGTCCTAATTCCGTCGGATTCTGGACGTCAGTGTTATTTTAAACATTTAAGCTGAAGTCTAAGAACGAATCAATAATTATAATTATGCTCTTTATCTGTATCTATTTAGCATTATATTAATGTTAATAAATCTGCTAATTATGTTCTGGGAAAATTATCAGAACAAGAAGAAAATATCTCAGTACTACAAAATCTCAAGGATCCTCAAGGAGGAGAAAACGGAAGGAATCTTTTTGGATGATTCGGGATGGTTAGGACTATGCGATTCTAGTTTGAATAGTACCTAGGGCATACGGGGCATCGTAGCAACGAGACACTTGATGTGTGTTGGCCAGACCACACATATCTACAACCCATTAAAACCTCAAATCATCTGATGAAAAACGGTTGCAAGAAACCTCTGGACCAAGAAGAGGCGGGCCAAGAAGTTTTCAAAAGAACCATCGAAGAAGGTGACTGTAGAGACCAATTAAAAGGCTAAAGTTTGGTGAAGTGCCCAAAGATCATTGAGGTTCACAATGTGATTGGTTCACAATAGTTGGTCAAAGGAAAGAGAATGGTCTATCTACAATCTACATAAGATGAAGAAGAAAAGTCTGCATGAGGAAGACCTGAGGAATTTGGGAGTCAAAGAAGGGTGACGGAAAAGAGAATTCCAATGATCTTCAAGGAATTCTATGAGCTGAATATGAGCATGTAGTCAAAATTCATGACTTGCCGATGTATTTCGGAGAAAAGTGAGATTTTGGGATGAAAACTGGTTCAAGTATGGATCAAAACTGGTTCTTTCTTAAATTTTGTCATTTTCGTATTATTTTGAGACGCTGAACACGATGTCATTAGTAAAATTTAATCACGTCCTCGATATTTGAATATGACTAGAGTCTACCAGAAAGCTACCTTCAAAATGTTGAAGCACGTGAGGAGTAGATTATTGGTTTTATTCAAATAAGATGGAACATTTACTTCCCGGAAGTAGCGAAGGATGTTTTTCCTCGAAGTATTTTGCTTGTATAAGAATTTGCTTTCATTCATACAAAGCTAAGTAAAACCTAGATTATTTCTGTTTTATTTGTACTACCCGATGTCTTGCATTAAGAATAACAGTAACTAAACAGGGCTTAAATCCTGGCCAGTGATAGCAAAATATTTAAAGTGATTTTACAATGATTTTAAACGATTATAGCAACTATAATATAGTAGTAGTGTATAAGACAGTACAAGAGTAAGGAAGTCCTAGGTCACTAATACAGACACAGTCAATGTCATCTATTACTGGTGATCCAGCAGACTTCCAGTCTATCATATTCGTTCAGTTGGTTGCTTGCTTATTTCATTTATTTGCATTATAGAAACCTGAAGCATATTCCTCTTCACAAACTACTGGGAACAAAACTCTAAAACACATACGTCTGACGAAACCCAGGTCAAATCAAGATAATTTGCTCATTTCAAAGTCGACATGTCTTGTTTGTGCCAAGTTGACTCGAAGCAAAGAACCTGCATGTATTTAACCATCAAGTAAACACGCAGAAACAGTTGCGCGATTGAATAAAATACATTAAGGATTTGACAGGAGGAATGATTACACAAATACTCTCGAACCATCCATCAAATCATTATGAGGCGTTTTTAAATTACCAGTAATTTAAGATAACACCGCAATCAAGCCAAACACAAATAGAAGTGTACCCACGGAAGACATCCAGTCAATATAAATCCTAATAACTCGTTACGCAAATAAAGCATCGCTTTTGAAAAGCTATTCCTTTATTCCTCTAACGAACGCAACAACAAAGTAGATAAACCATTATGACAGTTTGACCTCCGTTGATTTATTTGTTGTAAACAACTAGCTCAACGCTCATGCGTTCCACAAAAAGAGCTGGCTGTGAATGCCATCGAACTAATTGCGAGTTATGTAGCTGGCATTAAACATTAAAAAAATTAAGTGAAGAAGTTGCTTTATGATTTAACCGATAGGAGAATGTGGTCGTGCCGATGTGACCATACTGATCTATCTAGAAGTTGTCTTTATTTATCTACTGCCTACAAGTCTACTAATGGGTAATTAAGTAATTGTACTGTTTCCGCAAATGCTTCAATAAATAAGTCAAAAGTATGCTTATAATATTTATCTGCAGCCATATAATAATATTATAGATACATTACGGTGTTGTAATTTAATGTTATAAGACTGTTCATTATACTACTAGGGCTATTTTAAATTTCCTTAGAATTAAACTATTTGTTACAGATATTAAAAGAGCAGTTATTGCAGTTTCTGAAATTAGTAGCAGATGCTAATCATGAACTGTTTGATCCACTTTCTTGTATTTAGACATGCATATTACCAGCGTCTTCAAGAATTGCTGATAAGATTATCTTCTTCTGCTGTGTCTGCAAACTGTGTGATAGTGCTCCAAAAATGACCTTGATAATCGATTTTCCGACCAATTTTGATGTCTCAATACTCAGAAATTGTAGTGAAGTAAATGAAGCCCCATTAATAAACTAATTTACACCACCAAATCACTCGTTTTGCAACAATTTCACACTAGTTGATCAAAATTGGTATCTTCATTCGAAAATTGACTCTGTGAAATAAAGAACTTAGATTGTAGATGTTTGTTGTGAAGAGTTTGCACTCAAGCACTCAACTGGTTAGCTTCGCTATAAGTTGCCAAGGTGAACTCAAAGCAAGTCCTCAAGTATCTACACCAGTGGTTCGCCATCTCCTTCCAAGGGATCAGCGAAGTTTCTAGGAACATTTAATCTCTAACAACAACAAGATTAAGAAAATGCACTCTCTTATGTCATAACTATGTGTAACTTATTGTTTATCTTGCAATTTAGAATTAATATTCCAAACCCATTTCAATTTGGACTTACATCCAAGTAAGCAACTGAGGATCCGCAACAACAAAAAAATATTGAAAGCAGGTCCGCAGTAAGCAAAAGCGATCTAGATACTCCCTTTTTATAATTCTCAGTACACAATCCATTCCGACATTTTTTTTCTCAATATATGTAATAAGGCAAATGTATTCATATTTATGACTTACATTGGGAAAGGAACAAGTGTCAAGGGCTTCTTGTTAATTATTGTTAATATGTAGTTAGAATGCAACAGGGCTTAAATTTGGTCCCTGGGGAATACTTAGATTTTATTTTAATAATAAATTAATTTATTTCCAACAGGTTTTCACTGAATTACAGAAAAAATAGTAATAGAAGGTGGAATTAAATACTTTGTATTGTAAATACTAATATATCCTAAACATAATGTATTACAGTAGCACTCTTAGGAGAATCACTACCATGAAATTTAAAAAACGTACATTTTACCAATTTTCTTTGGAAAGATTCAATTTGTCTCGATGAATTCTGATAAAGGGGTTAAATAAGCCCTTTTAAGTTTCTAGGAAAAATTCCCCTTCGTTTATTCTTTGAAGAGACCAGATCAATGATGTGTTAATAACTTACAGTCAAAAATAGTACCAGAAAAACGTGTAAGTATGTTCTCGTTAACATTGCAGTAAAAATATATTGGATTTTTTTTTAGAAAACCTCATAGCCTTGCATTGGATATACTTGGTTTCAACCATTTATAGACCACCGAATAAATACAGAATATATTCTTGAAAATATTTTTTATAATCCGCACCCAGCAAGTGAGATGTTTTTAAAGCAGATTTAAGACCATTAACGAAAATTAAGAATAAAAATGGGCCAAAATTTGAACCTTGGGGAACACCAGAAATAGCTTTATGATTGTTAGGTGCGTGACCGACAAGTACTACAATTTTTTTTCTTTCTGATAAACACGATTCAATTAATACTGTTAGGTTATCAGTAAACCGAATTGGTGTAAGTTTAGAAATTAAAAGAGAATCGCTAATTCGGTCAAATACTAAATTCAAATGAATAAAGGACAAGTAGATATTATATTTACTTGCCTTTTGTTTATTTACCTTCTTACTTTCAACATTTAAACAAGCAACAAGTTTGAAACATTCCTAATAACCTGTTACAAAATTTTCTCTATCCAAAAATAATATAATTTTTGGTCATAGTTAATAATTAGTAAATGAGATATTTAATTAAATATTCTACAAATTAAAATTTTGGTTCTGCTGCTACTATTATAGAATGTGGAATATTGATCTGACTACAGTCTTGGGACTAAAGACTCGCATCTATTCGCATGTGACAATCAATATGATGCAACAATTTAAATAAAATTCATTGCTGCAATTTATTCTAAACAATAAAGAATCAAATTCAACCAAGGAGAGCAGAATTTGCTAATAAACATTTCTTTCAGAATAGCAACCTTTAGTTCTAAAAAACACTTGTTTATTTGTTAGTTTGCTATCAAATAAAACTCTCAATCTTCAAATACCTCACGTCTTTCTAAACATTCATTATCAGTGGCTTCAACTTGAATTTAAACTAGTTCACTTCAAATCATTTATAAGTATAATGAAAAACAATGACCCTAAATTAGAACCTCGAGGCACTCCTGAGTTAGCAACATAACAATAATATCTACAACAGCCTACTCCACGAATTATTTTCGCTCAGAAAGATAAGATCTAATTAGAGAGATCACATTGATGGAACAACAATCTGCTTTAATTTTCGATAACAAAAGAAAGTGTTCTGTACATATGATCAAATGTCTTATGCATGCCAGTCTAGACTACGCCTATCTGACCTTGCAGATCTAAATAATCAGATATGTGCTGTCTAATACATGCCATGTTGAATTGTCGACAATAAAGTTATAAAAGATCTATACAATTATAGTTCCAAATAATTTTGAAATGTTACAAATAATAGCTATTGGTTTGTAGTTAATTATATAAATTTTAATTAATCATGCTCTTCCTATAATTACTCTTTTTTTAAATTATCGATGTCTTCGATCAATCAATCCTAATTTTAAACACTCCTCTACAGCAAGAAAAAACGGTTCGCCTGTCTACTATCCCCCACAGTCCTACTTCTTTATCCCTTACCTATGTCCGGCTCAATTTCCAATTTCTTTTTCCATTCCAACGTCTGGTGTTCTTGGGCAGAGCGCATAAACAGTACAGAAAGCTATCCATCTCCTCTCCCCATTTCCAATATCGTTGGATCTGCGGCCGAGGGGTTGAGGGGGGCATGCAATATACTGGCCTATATTATGCCGTGCCCATATCGCGGGCTCTGATGAAAAAATAATATTCCGCTTTATACAATATCGATTGCACGGACCACTAGATGATGTTAACTGCAATACGATGTGTGAATTATGGATGAGGCGCACTCTTAAAGGCTGCTTTATTTTTTATTGTGCCGTTCTCAAATATCACGGCGATTCATCAAGTCGTATCTATTAATGGAATGGCTGCGAGATATTAAATTTTTATAAAAATCGGGGCATCGAGTAGCATTTATTTGTCAATGTTTACATATGCAGGGTGTTTTATAATTAGGCTTAGTGCGACGCGGAGTTTAACAGGACCGTAGTCAGATTACGAATGAAAATATTAATATATTTACAGAAAATATGTGATTTTGTGAAAAAGCGTCACTAACTGAATCGGACAAAACGTAAATTATGCAGTTTTACTACTAGTAGGCTACGATTTCATGTCTGTGTGATAATAGTTACTTAATAGTCTCCTTTTATCATTGTTGTCATTATTAAGTTTTTAGACTACTAGTGAAAACAATGACAAGATTTGATGACATCCTTTCAATCAGCAAACCCATATGCTCACGTAAACCAACAATCAGTTAATTATATCGACAACATTAATGACATAACAATAATGTGACAGTAATGTGATACGTGTTTATTATTGTACCTATATTAGCCTAGACACATTATAGTCTATCCCGATTTGCAATTTGCTGTTATCAAGATTGAGTTTTATTTCAAAAGTTATCAGGTAAGTTTACATTGTTTATCAATTGATTGGCAATTTATTGTAACATGTAAAAAGGTGTCAGAAATATAATGCTGACAATTTCTTTGCCAATTTCTTGGCCAGTTTCTTGAACAATTTAATAAGAAAAAATTTACGTGAACGTGAATTAGTATTTCCGATCTCAATCGAAGGCCAAAAAGCTAGGCAGTATGTACCAGGTTCGGTCGCTACGCATCAACCCGGCATTGAAATATTTAAAAAACTTGTTCCCATATTTGTTTGCCATACTCATGCCACTTGTTTTTGGAGATGCCACTTATTTTTGATCCCTGGACTTGCGTAACGGATATTGGCAAGTCCCTATAGCCACTAATAGCACCGCATATTATACATCTTTCCATACACCGAACGGCACAGCTTACAAATTCTTAGTTATTCCCTTTGGGCTCAAGAATGCGCCTACGTCTTTTCAGAAATTGATGACATAAGTCTTAGCTGGGTACATATATAAATTTTTGTAAGTATACTTGGATGATATTGTAGTACACTCTCGTACTCTGGAAGGTCTGGTTGAACTAAACGTGGAGGTGGTAGAAATGTAAATGCCCACTTAAAGAATGCGCACGAAGGCAAATGGCGCAGAAACAAAATCGCTCTAGTGACTAGGCCATAAATTTCAGTTGTTAACAAATTTCCTAGCAGTGCAGTGCACCAATGCGGAATTTGATTGTTGATTATTTTTATTTAATAATTTTTCTAACCCAAACTACCAACCTTTCCTCCTCGTTTCCTGGCAAGGATATGATCATCCGTTGGTTCTTGCCGAGCAGTAATATACCTATTTCAATGAAAGTGTAAGTGTTTTTTGATGTCACAACCAAAATTTACCAGCAAAATAATAAAATTGGGGACATAAATAATTACACTATGTTGTTGACCAAATGAACATATAATAGAAATTTTCTATACAGAAAACTTTTTTAAGGACGCCTATGAAACTCACTAAAATTTATTGCCAGGCGTTTTTATACATGTTTAACTGACTTCGGAAAGACTATAAATGTATATAAAAATATAATCTATTCAAATATTGCTAAAGAAAAAAAACATATATTGACGAATTGAAATAAATAATATAAACTTTCAAACGTATAATTTAAAAAATAAATACAAATACATTAAAATTAGATAGGTAAAAATGAATATAATAATTTATTATATAATATATTGTAATTGTATACACTTTTCTATTAAAATATTGTATTTTATGTATAATTTAATATCTAAAAATATTCAGATATTTTTTTCCGTGTATGGATAAATTATTTTTATATTTTAGATTAGTTTAATTTAATTTAATTAAATAATTAAATTTTGGATTAATTAATATGTGTAAGGTATGTCTTATAAGATGTAAATCAATTGAGAGAATAACGACCGAAATTGCGAATATCAATAATAATCCCGACGTATTAGAAAATGTGATGGCATCCATAAGAAAAAGATATGAATGGGACTCACATAGAACAGTTATTCATTATTCTTTCTATAAATTGTTCGAGCTGTTTATGTTTTTCTGTTTTCGTTTCCCGATTTTTTACAATAAAACTGTCAAAAATAAGTTGTATACTTTTGTTTAGAATTAAATTTTACATCTAAAAATGTAATAATTTACAGTGTTCCATTAAAAAATAATAATTTGTATATGTCACATCGACATTTAAATTTGAATTGTTTTTTTTTGTTGCCACAAACAGAAACTTCAGAAAAAACAATACAACTTTTATTTCAACAAAATTTTTATATGTGAAAAACTAATCGAGATAAGTGTGGTGGGAAAGTTAAGTGGGACACCCTGTACAGATAATGAATATGGCGAAATATAATTTGAGTTTCGCAGGACCGAAGTTAAAAAATCAGATTTCCATAACATATAATTTTTTATATATTAAACTTTTGATATTATTAATTTTTCCTGATGATGACTTTTGATTTTAAACACGCGAAAACTATCCATTTAATTGACAAACTCTCCAGCGACTAAACTCCAAACAAGCAGCGCCTCTATGTCCCTTATTAGCTAATAGGGCCGACTTTCACTAAAGCACTTATTCAATCAGCCGTTGCAATAAATTTTATCGCGCCTCTCTTATGATTCCATTTATAAAGACGGCTGTGAAAAAGACGAACAGGTGGCTTTGGAGGCCGAGACGGCTAAAAAAAGAAACGCGACTCGCGGCGGCTCCGACAGCGTTGCCAAATCGATAGAAAGCGTAGGGACGCTTGAAAATTCCATGTCGCAAACTGCGATTTTTAATTCATCTTAACTGTTTTTACATGAATATCTAAGACGTAGTTTCTCAACACTCGACCTTAACACATGAATGAAATCATTATTATTTTTAACAAAAAAGAACCAACAGATTACTTCCCTATATTTGGCTAATTTCTGGGGCTGTGGCAACGTCGCGACCGGGCGCAAGATATATACATGGAGCGTTCTCTTACTTGGCAGCCGATATTAACACGATACACGAGTTCCAGTTAAAACAAAAACAGTCATAAGTGAAATATTATCACGCATAATTCGATGTCTTATGGGAAAAAATGCAGGTGAAAAAGTCGACACTCATATCTGATTGATTGAGCTTGTTGTAGTTAACCACATACTTCCTTTGATTGTTTATAAACAGCATATCTGTCACACTGTTCTTTGTAATGCCACTTTTTGCTGCGGGGAAACGTTGTCTAGCCGTCGCCAGTCATAAGTGAAACTGGACGTTCTTTTTCGAAGAGATTCCACATTTGCGTACAGTTATATTTGGTTCAGATGTCCAAGTGGATTTTTTAGGACACATTTGAACAAAATTCATATTTTTTAGCAGTTGAAATTTAAAAAAATCGCTGAACCAGATCAATTATTAAATAGGAAATGTCACTTTTCTGCAATATTTTCTATTTTTTGAGTCATGTCTTTAGAAGGACTATCTATTTATAATTAGTTTTTTAAATGCACTTTAATACTTGTGTACGCCGCCACGGCAATCATGTAGTACAAATACATGAACTGTAAGCAACCTACAATGCAAGCGATGGGAGATAGTGCCGGTAAACGGTGACAAAGCGGAGGGAGTCAGTTGTTGCTCCGCATTTTGAATTTTAATGTTTTTCTTCGCTGGAAGCTATCAACAGACTATTTATTTTTGTGTATTTCATTTATCACTGCTGATTAGCTACTGCTTGAATTTTTTGCTAGATTACTTGTTAAGTACTGTTTGTGTGGCGAACACCTACTCAACAAAAGTAACTCCTACAAAGGTATGGAATTGTGCATGCGCTACGACTAAAGCGCGCCAATATTCGAGGTTACACTAGCTTCTGTGGGGTACGAAAATTACTAAAAGAAAAATATTGCTATGTGTTTTTAAAGGTCAAAGTAAGCCTGTGTATAAATATGATCCCTACTCAAAGTTACACCCTGTATATTTACTTTGTAGCCATTACACGATATACTATAGGATTGCAGTACAGCGTTCATCCCAGAAACGGCCTTCTTAAAAATGAGTAGAATACGAATACGAGATTTAAAAAATTAAAAATGCGTATTTACGCTGAAAAAATATTTTCAAATCATTATTTAAACCCCTCTCGGACCGTTTCTGAACGCTGACCCACAAAGGTTTATCGAGAGTGAATCTTGACCTACCGTAACATTCAGGTCGTAAACCATGCGTTTTCAATGAGTAAATAGAGCTTCTTAGTTAGACACATGAATGAATAAGATATTTTTTTATATTTTAAATATTAACAAGTATTATTCATTTGTTAATAAAAACAAAAGTATAAGGATAATAATTGTTTTCGAATGTTAGGTTATACAATTTAGTATTTAATACTGTTAAAGTTTTCACTACGTTTTATAATTAAATACGAGTTTTTATTATTATGTTCTATTAATTATTCAGTTTGTAGTACGTATTCCTTATTGTGCGAGTTATTGCTTTTCAAAGAGTAGTATTATTATTATTAAAATGTCAGTACGGCTAAAACAACACT
Organism: Anoplophora glabripennis; assembly: GCF_000390285.2. Classification (NCBI taxonomy): domain Eukaryota; kingdom Metazoa; phylum Arthropoda; class Insecta; order Coleoptera; family Cerambycidae; genus Anoplophora; species Anoplophora glabripennis. The sequence goes on from NW_019416445.1 coordinate 156,097, forward strand.
CATCCGTCCATAGCACTTTGTTAATAAAGTAATGATCCACTGCACTTTGATTCTGAAACCAATTACAAAATCTGAAACGACTGAGGAAATCAGCTGTTTCGCTTCAAATTTCGAATACTTTGTACTTCACCGGTCAGCGCGATCCCTATTGGGAAGTAGGGCACCGAGTTAACGAAAGTTAGGGAGTTTGCTTATTTTTTAAAAGGTCGAGAATTTTTTTTTTCGATTTTCTGTCTTTATTGGGCCTTCCGAATATGTGGTTAAAATTAATGACATTATGACTGAATCACCCTGTACAGAGGGAATCTTAAATGTGTACATATATTTCCATATAGTGGGTCCAATAAAAAAAACTCAAAATTACAAATACTTAAAGATAAAATGTTATGTGACTAATCCTTTACATAGAAATAGATTATTGATGAAGATAGAAATGGCAAAGGCAATAGGGGGCATAAACATTTTGATGAATATACTTCATAGCTTCCTTGATGTATCGTCTAAAGATATCCCCGTTTATTTAACACCTTCCTGCTTATTTCATATAAAAAGTTAAGGATTTAGGAGCTCTACATGTTACACAGGCAACACGGTACGACTGAACTACGTTATGCGTAAATTGCTGTGAAGTCGGTGGTTCTCAAGAAGTTTTCTATTAAGAATTTCGTTGACCTTTCAATAACAACAAATGAACGATTACACAGGCCAACAAGGAAAAAATTCCAGAGATCAGACACTGCGTTTCCGAAGGCATTTGGCGCGCTGAATCCGAATCTGGCCTCAGAATTAATCCATCACCCTAGGTTTCCGAGATATTCTAACCTAAAAGTGCAAAAAACACGTATTTTTGCTATTTTCAAGGTTATGTAACTTGGCGAAAAAAATTTTTTTCTCAAAACTGAAAATATCATTGGAAACTACTATCTTTCCCCTTCAAAACGCATTTTTTTATTTGTAAAAAGCTTTATTTTTCGCGGAGATATCGTCGATTAAAGATGATCAGTATAGCTACCTTATTAAACCATGGCTCGACCTATAACACAACTAATGGGTATTATGGGTTATTGGGTAATAGGGCTCGAAGTTAACCTTCCTGACGATTAGGGCTCACAGCGCTTAGTGTTGTGGGGTTATAGGGCTTGGGATTAACCTTCCAGACATATAGGGCTTGGGGTTAACCTTCCTGACGATTAGGGCTCGCAGCGCTTAGTGTTATTGGGTTATAGGGCTTGAAGTTAACCTTCCTGACGATTAGGGCTCACAGCGCTTAGTGTTGTGGGGTTATAGGGCTTGGGGTTAACGTTCCTAACAATTAGGGCTAGCAGCGCTCAGTGTTATGGGGTTAGCCATGATGTAATAATATAGCCATACTGGTTATCTTAAATTGACGATATCTCCGCGAAAAATAGAGCTTTTTCCAAATAAAAAAATTTTTTCGCCAAGTTACATAACCTTGAATATAGCAAAAGTACGTGTTTGTTGCACTTTTAGGTTAGAATATCTCGGAAACCTAGGGTGATGAATCAATTCTGAGGCCAGATTCGGATTCAGCGCGCCAAATGCCTTCGGAAGCGTAGTGTCTGATCTCTGGAATTTTTTTTTTGAAATTTTGTCGGCCTGTGTTATTTTTATTTTAGACATAACTTCACGTCTTCAAATTGTCGGGGAAATATTGCAACACCCTGTATATTAAATACTCAAGAAAATTTCCGTTCGTTACCCTCATACTAGTAGAAGTATTATTAAATTGCGCTTTTATTTTTGGAAAGGTAATTTGGATAGTTGGAATCTAGCCACACATATCGGCAGTGTTTTGTTCCGCGCGAGACGCGTCGCCGGATCGATATGGGAGTGGAGGAAATGCGAAAAATCCGTGGAAATGAAAAGTGTAACTAACAGAGTATTGCACTTAAGCGCCCGTTTTAACAGCCATCCGCGATATAACCCCAATTTGAACAAAATGTCGAGCATGAGCTCAGGCCGGGGCAATTTATTTTGATTGCGTCCCCCGCCGCTTTGATTTCATTAAGGGTGTCATCTAGTATTGGCGGCCCCGCAATAAATGAAACATATGGAACATGACATACGTTACGTACACATAACGTAACACGAGTCGCATATAAAACTAAATTAAATTTTGTATTTTCGCATCGTCTGATTATGCCCTGCCGGGGCCGCCCTTTTTATGGGCCTTGCTTAGGTGGTAATGGGAGGGAATGGACATTTTTTGCGGGCACTTTTCCCATCTAGAACTATCATTTTGGTGCCGTCGTCAATTTATGAGTTCTAACTAGATTTGGTGTTTCCTCGCGAACTTCAGCAGAAATCCCAACCTAGAAAGGAATACTGTGTATCCCAATAGGGTAAACTCGGGAGAGATGGCGCATGTTTTTTGATATTTCAATAAAAAATCAGATTTTTTAGATTAATTAAAAAACATGTTTTTATTATATTATACAATGCAAAGTAAAAATAAATAATGTAAAAATTAAAAAAAAATATTTTTATTTGCCAAATAAAATGCAACAGTTTCAAACTAACTGAAAAATCCATCTCACCCCACGGGGTTGGGTGAGACGGCGCACATGAAAAAATAAATAAAATAAAATAAATTTATACATTTTCTCTCCTGCCGCATCGCAAGCAGTGATTTGGAAAAGACGTGCATCCTTCATGAAGCCATTTCTGACAAGAAACACATTTCAACCACTCAGATTCTTCATCTGTGTAATGGAAGCTGCTATCAGAATCATTTTGGAAATCAATATCTATATCCCTATTCGAGGAAGAGTCACTGTAGCTCCTTATTTTTTTTTTTATTTACCTTTTATATTTTTAGTTGGCAATCTCTTTTGTTTGGATGTCGTTGCGGTGTGAATTTCCATTATTTTCTTTTTCTTCTGGGAAGACAATTTACTTTTTTTTTCTGACAGTGTTTTTCTTTTTTAAATATTTTGAGGGGATGTTAAAATTTCAGCCAACTGACGACTGCGTTTGCGTACCACATCGACTTTTGAGGTACTAGGTATAGGGCAGACGACATTTAAAATTTTTCCAGGGGTTTTAATTTCGTCTTTTCCATTTTTGACACATTCAGGATTCGTATCTTTTTCTGTGCCAATTTCCAAGTCCATGTTTTGGTCATGGTTAATGTTTTCGGCGGGGTTGGTATCTAATTAAGAGTTGGTGCCTTCGTCAGTCAGCCTGTCAATATTGCAGTCTTTACCCGGGTTGGCGTTGTTGTCAATGCTCTGAATTTCATCCTCACTAAGAAATGCATACTCTGGAATAGCTTCTCTATTAAAAGGAATAATACCCATGGCACGAAACGATGATGTTGCGTTGTTAACTGTAGCCGATTTTGTCCATGCCTCTGCTAGCAATTTTCCAAATTGTAGCCTATTTATTGCTCTTGTTGGGTTAGTTCGAATAAAGTTATTGCAAGCCGCATAGTAGTATGATTTGAGTGCTTTAAAAAATCCACGGTCTAGCGGCTGCAAGAATTGGGTGGTATGACTAGGAAGACAGAGTAGTACAATACCATTGGCTTCAGCATATTCAATAACTTCTATTGAACTGCAATGCGATGTATGACCATCTAAAATGAGAACCACTGGGCCTTATAGTTTTCGCGGCACAAATTGTGTTTGCAGCCAGTCCAAAAAAATAGTTGTGTAAGCTGATTTCTCAGACATATACACTACGGATCCAGGGGGCATCCCATCCTCGTATTCCTTTTCTTATTTTTTCCTTTGAATATGCAAGCAGGTGGTATGAATGTTCACTCTCCATTACAACAGATGATAGTGATTGTCTCGCCCTTTTCCCCAGAAGTTACTGCTGCTACGTTTTTCGACCCTTTTGCAGCAATAACATGTTCATGCCGATTATTAAGCTGTAGGCCTGATTCATCCATGTTAAACACATTTCCTGGCTTATCGAAGAGGTTATGTTCTTCCAAAATATTTCCTAGCAGCTTAAAGTAGTCAGCAACATATCTTTTATTCATTCCTCTAGCACGAGCCAGTGAGACACCTTCTGATTTTCTAACGGATAAATCCGAATTTCGCCGTAAGAATGATCTGAGCCAATCTTCTCTGGCCATTTCAACATTTCTGTTGAATGTGTGTTCGATCTTTAACTGCTCGGCGAGCTGGTATGCCATACGACGAACTATGTTTCTTGTTGGAGAAAATCCTCGTTTTTGCATTTTCCTAATATGTAGAGCCATCTTTCTCTCATTTTTATCTCCCAGAATCGAAGATGGACCTAAGCTATTCTTCTTAGTTACCTGTCACTAACCTTCGTCGAAGTGTAGTACAAGGTACTTCAAATTGTCTAAATGCTTCATTGACTCCCATATTGCCAGATCTCACAGCTTCCATTGCCGAAAGTAGTGTGTCTTCAGATCATATGGCCCTGGAGCAGGTTCCTTTTCTTTTATATTCGGTTGGCATCTAAAAACAGATTTACATAATTTATTATCAAAATGTCTAACAAAATTAGCTGTACAGTTACAGGGTGAGATGGCGCGCGCCGTCTCTCCCAAAAACCTTGGGAGAGATGGCTCAGGCACGTACTCCCTTACAACTGAATATTTAAGTTTGATTTTAAGGTTAGGAAATGAATAGAGACATGTTAATTCATGGGGCAAGTAATGCAAGTAAAATGTTTAGGAAATTTGGCTTTTAATAAGCTCTTAATGCAGGAAAAAATAAGGCATGATGAAAGCATATAATGAAAATATAATTACCTTTCTTGGTTCCAACGGACTCGATACACTGTGCGTATATACGTTTAAGTGAAACCGATGGTCGCAAGTGGCGCAACGTTGCCAAGTGCTTATCAAATTAAGAGAAATTGAAGTGCGACGTCTAACCCATTGAGCCATCTCACCGGGGTTTACCCTATCTACATATAAGACTATCATAGACTTTGGTTTCAGAATAAAAAGAAATAATGTAGAAATATACTTACAGAGTGCCCCAAAAAGACCGAAATCTCTGATAACTTTTCAGAATTGGAAGTTAAATCAAGAAAGCAATATGCTTGTGACCTTAGATCTGTCGTTAACCTTAAGTTTCAAGGTCATCTTGAAAATATTAAACGGGAGACTCTATTTTTTATGGCTGCAATCCATAAACAACCAAATTTTACTTTCGAATATAGAGCCAGAAAATTTTTCCGGTATATTCTTGCTGGTCATTTGGAAGTCAGTCATTTGTCCTCCTACATATGTTTTCAGGTCAGACCCAAGGTCACCACCTTCTGATTTAAAATCCTACAGATTGTGCTTGAAATATTTTCCTCCACAACTCGATTCTGTCGAGTTATTCAAAGAAACGAAAGTAAAATCTGACGCTCTATAGATTGCTGGCATAAAAATAGGATGCTCGATTTGATACTTTCAAATAGACCTTGCAGCTTAAGGCCAAAGTCAAGTCCCAGATCACCAGCATATTGGTTTATTATTGGATTCAATTCTAAGAAGTTATCGGGGATTCGTGTCTTTTAGGGATATCCTATAAAAAAATGGCTTTAATAAAAGTCCAAAGTTAAGTAATTTTTGCAAAATAATATCGTGATCAAATCTGTCGAACGCTTTAGGAAAGTCAGTGTAAATCAAAATCAAGTGCGTCAAAATTTGGTAAAAATTTTTAGTTTTTTCTAAATAACTCTAAATTGCTTCGACCTATGTAAAATAAATTTGATGTGTTAGTACTTACGTATTTATAATACTTTTTGACATAATGATCGAAGTACATACTTTCATTTATAGAAATTAGAAAAACACTCGTATGTCCTCATCTCTAATACGCCCAAATTCTTTTGAGAGAAGCATGAGCTTAATGCCAGTTATTATTACTATTATTATATTTTTTTTTGAATTTTGAACCAAAATTGACAAATTTCTGGACTCTAAAAAGCATTACCCTTTTTTATTATTATCAGTTATAAATGACAATTGAATCATATTTGTATCGAAAATAAGTGGTAATAATTTACTATGAGAAAACCATTACAAAAAATTCCAAAACAAAACATGAAAACCCTTTTCTTCATGAAATAACAAAACTGAAGTTGCAAAGTCACGAGTAAAAAAATATTTGATAAGGATGCAACATCTTTTCCAATTTTTTGTAAATAAAATTGCTTAAGTTAAAATATCGAAAAGTATATATACAGGATGTTTTCTAAAGTTAGGTTTTAATTTTTAGAAAGTATAGCTATACCACTTTTAATTTTGATATAATTAGATAGCTGTTAAAATTAGAACTACACTTTCAATAACATCCTGTATATACATATACACAACTATAATAAATTCATTTATTTACGTTTTTGAATTTTTTCGAAAAAACTAAATTTGTTTGCCCTCTATAGGTTAAACAAACAACTGTGGACAAAAGATTAACTAGAAGATCTTATTTCAGATAGTGTATTAAGGATTCGCTGAATCATTTACATTTTTAATAATTTATTTTAGTAATAATTTTCCTTAAATGTTTTTATACATTTTTAAAAAGTTATCTTCAAAAGGATAATCATTTCTACAGAACATTTTAATTCATCAAAGCACGTTTTAAAAGAGAAATAATGTAACCTGTGCAAATTGTCAATTCAAAAGCAGAAATAAGCACCTACATTTTAGATTTACTTTGGGTCAATGAGTAACTTGTTTTTTTCTTTTCGTGTTTGTTTCAGCATGAGCTTACACGATATTGTGTTAACTTTAAGTAGCAAATTGAAAATTATACATACAAATTAACATAACAGCGATGAAGAAAGCGTCAATTAAAATGATTTATAGAAAAACTAATTGCACATACGTGGGAAAAAAACGTGGGTTTTTGCGTTGTACATCTGAACCGAACAAATTGTTAATTAAAAATGTTTGTACTCTTTTTGCGCTCGAAATTACGTGATCCTTGTAAAAGTTATGAATTTTAAAATTACATAGTAATTGCAAATAATTTCGAGGTGTGCGGAAAACAACGCGAAATATTAAATTGGTGCGTTGTTCGGACGAGCGAAATTAAAACACATACAAGTCATTGCATTTCATTTTCGGCAAAAACGTTTAACAGCGACCAAGTGTCGGTTCGCAAAACATCGACGGCCATTTTCTGTTACACGCGGTATTGATTTCTTATTTTTTCAACCACACCTTGAGAACCAAAATTAATATCCCAAATTTATATAAAGTGTGGTTTATATCTTCGAAAAGCAACAGTCAATTGTTTTTTATATATTTCTTAATATTAGAAAATTTTCTTAACTTTGGACAGAAAGGTAAAAAAATAAACATTATGTGAATGACTTTGTTCATTATTAACAAACAGGTAAACGTAGTGCATCTAGCACATTAAATAAATAAAAATTACAGTAGCTTGTGCTAAATGATACCACAATGGAGGATACTTTTGAATATAGGTAAACAAATTCCTGTAAAAACTGATTTTTTTTTAAACTTTTAGATAAATTAACTTTCATATAAAAATGTGTATATACAGGGGGATTCATTAACAATGGGAAAAATCGAAAGCTGAAGATACTGCACGTGAAATGGTACCATTGGCGCAAACATGCCTTATCTGAAAGTCGATAGTTTCGGAAATACAGGGTGTTGAAAGTTAAAATTTTAAATCGTTTTTTTGCGATTACTCTGAAAATATGTAGGTTAGGAACTTGAAATTTTGTGAAACTATATTTTTTTAAGCGACGAATAAGATGCGAATTTCACCGAAAATTTAGTTAATAACTTTTTACCCCGTATGTCTAACATGAAACTTGATTCAAAACCTGGAAGAGAAATCATTTTTCCATTAATTATGTATTCTTGTTTCATTTCTCGATCCGTTTTCGAGAAAAATAAATCAATTAAACGAACACTTCAGCTTTCGATTTTCCCATTGTTTATTAATCACCCTGTATAATAGTGCCGTTTTTGGCACTGGTTTGTTTATTAATTTTTTCTTAAAAAAATGTTATGTCATGTTATTTCGATCACATTTCCGTTAATTTTAATTCTGAAGGCTTTTAAAATAGCGCATTTTAAAGGTTTTTCAAAGTACTTTAAAAAAGGTGCAAATAGTTTTTTCCTAATATTTATGGTTTTGGCGTTATTTAACGTTAACTGGTTCCAATTTAGTTTTTAGCTAACATATAATAATGTTTAAAAATACATAACTCGGTTTCAGAGTTATTTGCAAAAAACTGTCCGATCACTTTTTCAGTAAAAAATCAACATTTTCAATGACGAACTACTCGGAAAATATTGGATTATCCAAAAAACTTTATATAACATTTGTTACTTAAAATTGACTCCTCTATAGATTCATGTAATTATTTTGACCGTAAAAATTTCCACCCCCAAGAAGGGGTCGGAACCACCCCCAGGGCAAAATCACACTTCGGCACTATATAGGTTTTGTTCCTTGAAGCATTCCCCACATTTAGTCAAAATTTCACGTCAATCGGTTCAGTTATAAAGAATTCGGAGATAAAATCCCTGAGTAACTGGACTAAAAATCACGAGAGCTTTTTTAACTCAAAATTTTGTCAGTCAGTAATTTTGCTCGAAAAATTGGCATTTGGCAAAATCGCTCGACCTTCGGTCTCGAGATTTTTTCATGCTAGTTTCCTCGTAAAATTACTGATGAATTGTGATTTTACTGTTGTTAAATCTTTAGTAGTCGGCTTCTTTTACCGAGATATATTAAAGATAAATCTCTAAGTTCCCAAAAACCCTGTCTGTGTAGTTATTTTTTCTTCTAAAATTTTGAATAACGTTAAATAAGGGAATAATTGTTTTCCGATCTGCAGAATATCCCTCTTCTGATGCTTCGATCCTACCCCGTTAACTACTTCCGATATCCCCAGATCTACCTACACCTTCATCAATCTCTCAACAGTTCCAGAAGTAGCGCTAGTGCAACGCCGCTGTCCCTCGAACATAAATACGCAACCCGGTGAACTCCACGACCATTAGCTTAACCGCGGGCCACGCCCATTATAACCAGATAATTGCAACATTTCGTTTTCATTTTGCGTCGCCTCCGAGCCTGGCCTTTGAACGTTCCTCGAGGCCTGTAAAGAGAACACGCCGGAGTAGTTGGACTGCCTATTAGTGGATGTGCTCGGTCTTTTGTAGGGGTTCATTACAATTAGCGAGATATTCCGGATCTTTGATCTGGATCTTTGGATTAAACGTCGATTTCGTCTTGGACCAATTAATGGAGTGGTAGGATGATAAGTTGCAGTTGCTGCAGACGATGTTCATAGATTTCAGACATAGTAGGGACCATTACTTTAACGAACCGGCGTATATTCAACGCAAACGTGGAAGGATCTTTTCAGAGAAGCTATGAATGAGGCAGACAATTAATATCGCAAGATTCTACAGTTTACAACATCAAGCAAAATAATAATTATTGGTTCTATAACGTTGTATATTGTCTAAAAATAAACCAATAATAATTATTGGTTCTATAACTTCGTAAACTGTCTACAACTGAATAAAAAATTTCGCCATCTCCATTCAGTGTAGACATTAGACATGAAGGAACAGAAAACCACTCAATTAGATGATACTGAGAAGCCCAATAATGTCAATATTTCATAACCAATACACGTTCTTCCATTGATATATACAGGGTGATTGTAGAATATTGAATGTGCAGGGGCTTTTACAATTACAATTTTGTAAAAAAATTTAAAAAAGGCAATTCGAGAATGATTTAAAAATACATTTCTGCATGGCACTGGAAACTGTCCACTGTAAAACCTAACCTTACGCAAGGCAAAGCATGCAGCGGCGACCGGCCTGACGGCAAAGTGTAATAAAAAATGAGGGACAAAAAATTTTAAGAATTTCTTTCCCAAGGAAAGAAATAAATAAAATTTTGTAACACCTATTTTATATCAGCAAATTCAGCTGGTTTTACCGCTATGAACTAACACAAATGTTTTCTTGCTTCACCATAACACCAATGCTTCACCATAATACAAATGTCGTTCGCCATGAGTTAAAGCGATATCCATCAACTCTGAGTTGCTATACACGTAAGCCATTTTTGACACTTGAAAAACTAATGTAAACACTATCGCAACAACGATAATACTAAAATCCTACAGTAGCCCAGTGATGTGAAGGTTGACAATATGATAAGTTCAATATTTTTTTTTTCGGAAACTATAAGGATTTAACATTTTTTTTACGATATTGATTCCATTCTTCATAAAAAAACTCACCTATTTCCAATTATAACAAAAATATTTATTTGCAAAAAAATTTCAAGACGGGCGAGTGTCCAATTACGAGGTAGGTAAAATACTTATTAGATTTAATATAAAGAAAACGAAAATCTAATACATATAAGTGGACAAAAACTGTAAAAAGTCTAAAAAAATGAATGGTAATATTATTAATTGCGTTGGGAAGAAATCTTTTTATATTATACGGATCAGAATAGAACACGTCAAGAGAATTTTGATAACTGTGATGATTCAAATACATGACATTTATTGATACAAATTGAAGAACTGGTGCTTTTAAATAGAATAAAAACTTGTAGCTTGTTCTACTATACAAGGTATTAATATTTATGTAACATAATAACACTCCGACAATCAATTATACCATTTATAAGATTATATATAAAAACAAAACGGAGAAATAAAGTCTTCTTGAAGATATCATTAAGTTGAAACCTAGCTAATAGTTCGAATCAAATGATACCAAATAGCGGATACACACTATGAGATTTGCAAGTTATATATTTAAGAAATTGTCTCTGGATAATATAAAATAAGGAGTTTATTTTTACAATATTATTAATACCGAGGCTGATGTCATTTATAAATAAAATAAATAAGAGTGGCCCTAAGGTCGAACCTTAACGAACACCGAACTTCAGCAGATACGAAATCACGGTACTGAATATGATATAACTAAGAAACTGGAGAAAATAAGTAAAATTTAGTTTCAAACCATAGGAACAGACTAGTACAAAGAAACATTTCCAGTAACAGACCTCGATTAAATTTGTCAAAAGATTTTAGCAGGTCAGCATAAATTACATCAACCTGATTTCTTAAATACAATATTTCTGGTATGTGTTGATCAATGTATAGCAGATTTTTGCTGTTCTACATGTCATGCTGGTTTGGATAAATTAGGGATTTTATATTAAATTATTATTTCAAACAGTATACTGAAATTATACAGTGTGGATCAACTAAATGGAATAAATTCAATAATAAATAAATGGAGACGTGTTCGAAAAAATGCTCGGTTCGATTGGTATTTTTAGTTGCGCATTTTTTTAATAAAATAGACAATACTTTTCACATATCCCCATAAGAAGTCTAATGGTGTCAGATCAGGGGATCGTGCTGGCCATATGAAGTAAGTGTTGAGTGTGTTGTAGCGAATTTCTGCAATTAAATAATTTTCTTTTTTTAATGTTAATTTTTGCAATAAATCTGAAAACACTTAATATTTCCGAAGCTGTTGAAGATAGGTATAGGACATTGTACATGAAATATGTCCACAATTTTCTGGAGAATCCAAAAATTGAATAATATAAGAGGGTATTGCATTTAAAATAAGAAGTTGGTATTGACCACTGTTACATGACTGTAAAAAAGTTTTTGTTGAAAAAAATGCGCAACTAAAAATACCAATCGACGTGTCCGAGCGTTTTTTCGAACACGTCCCCAATTATTTATTATTGAATTTATTCCATTTGGCTGATACACACTGTATAGGATTGCTGTAGGTCTGTAACTTTCAACTTTAACTTGACATAAACAATATTAAGGATCCTAAATACGAACTGAAAATAAAATGTAAAAGTTTAGGAGAAGAGGCGAAAAGACGATATTTTTTTCCAAAGTTGGTTGAATATGGATTGATTTCAAATAATCTACATAGAGGCTGAACTAGTTTTACCCGATCTTACGCGGATATTGCCATCTGGACGATTTTCTCCGCAGAATGACAGCTGTAGAAGTATATTTCTATCAGATACTATGCTATTGGAATCATTTAAGCTAGCTACAGAAAGTTCCAGAGTAGGACAGAAATTGACCGACTTTTAACATTGTCCTTTGAGCATTAGAACTATATCTCTTGTAATTACTATAAAAGCAAATACACAATTTATTATATGATTTCAAAAGTTGTAAGCAATTCCATATTAAAATTCGTCAATATAGTGAGATATTGCAATTGTGTTTCATTTCCGTTAAATCCAGTGAATTATAAATTATTGTAAAAGACATGACAGAATTACAAATGTAATGAAAATTACTAATTCTGAAATCTCCAATAACAGACGAATTTTCTAGCACCTACTTTTGACAATAGAATTATAGCTAGCCATCAATGCAGACGAAATCCGACCAGCGACCAGAAACTCAGTCGGGCCGAGAACCCTGAGGCACCGCCAGGCGTTTTGTGTGGCTGGCGTACCTCATCGCATGCAGACAGTTCTCTCTTAATAATAATACATGCTGCTCGGGTGTATTCATGCGTTATACCGTATTGAATTTATGAGATGCTTTAATAGGAGGTGGCCTGTGAAATTACAAACGATTACGGATTTTTTCCTCCTCCTGCGCCGTCACGATTCCGACCTGGTTTCGCACGCAAAGATGGCTTACTAATAAGACCGATTTATGGCGTATTAAGATAAACGGTGCAACGGGTTATCTGGCCGATCGCAAAAATGTTAATTGTAGTTTCTATTGCTTTACATAATCGTGCTGGTTTGTTGGGTAAATGAAGGAAGGCTAGGTGGTCTAAAAGTCAAGGAGTTACGGCACTGCATTGGTTCAAATTCTTCAGTTAGGTGGAGCAGATGGTTATACGGGACCCTGCTGTTGATACGGAATCCTGGGTTATATTGGAAACCGATACAGATGTATAGTAAAATTGTGATAACAACCATCCGTAGAACATACGTAAATTGTTGCAGATACAGTATTAGTTCTTATTACAGTATTACGACTATTAAGTGCATTTTTTGTATTAAAAGTTAAATTATAGAGCACATAATAATCAGTTTGTTGACTTCGATAATATGGAACCCTTAAAAGTGACTGTAATATGGAAATATGAAGACAAAAAACTTGTTTCCAAAACCAAATCCAAAAAGAAGACTTAGATATAACACGGAGAAGTGTGGATTCAGTGGAAGAAAACATACAGTAGTTAAAAATATATACCTACTTGTGATTTCTATAGATTACCAGTTGAAATTTGTGAAAATTTGATAAAAATCTTGACAGAACAAAGTGGGGATTCCAAATTACCATTTTTTCCATCTAGTTTTTGAACAGAAGTGAAGACAAGTATTTTACAAATACTTATAAAAGGACTAACTCATTAATAGTCAATTAGTTTTTAACAAAGTAAAACAACGTAAGAGCTAGACATGAAAGATAGTATGCAGTCATTAGTCTGATTATATTGCCTTTCATCTAATTGATAAAAGTCAATTCAAGTTCCATATTATTACATTTCCTTTTCCACACTTTTGAAATTGAAAACAGAGGGTTTTTTAAAGCATTTTTTAAGATTTATAATTATTATATTAATTATTTCGAAGCAGATTATATAATTTCAATGTGTGTGTGTTGTTGATTGTTTCATGCAAACCTCTACCATCTTATATGTCTTACCTTGTACTTTCTTATCCCTGGCCAGCTGTTAGTATCCACTTGTTACATATCAGACAATATCAGAAAACCTCAAGAGTCGGTCCTATATTTACACACAAAACTAGTACAATGCAATACACTTTGGAATGAATCGAGTTTGAAATTCAATAAAGTGTTTATTCAAAATACACTTGAAAACTCAAATTAGGAATACCTTTTTATATGTAATAATTTTTCCACAACAAAGAATATTTTAATAACAAATTTTTTTTTCGGCTCAGCTTATAAACAATATAAAGAATAATTATAAAAAAAATAACTATTAACTAACTTTATTTGATCTATGTAATACTGAGTACCTACGTCTCCTTATATTATTTGTTGCCTATTAGATAGGGGCATCTCTTATATCTAAACAGGAACAAAAATAATTAAGATTAAATTAAAATGGTTGTTCATTTGACATATTTTGTCAAAGCTCTTAAAAATAGTGAAATATTTAAGTTACAAGTTATTGGATTATGCTTATTTCTGTACAGGTAAGTCCTGTGGTTTGTTATTTATACTTTGCAAAGATTTGATGCGAGAGAAAGCATGATTTATTGGTGATAGCTAGCAAAATTATAGTGCACTGTTTTAGGTACCTGGTACTTTGTAAAATTTGAAGTTTTCTTTGCTGGAAACTACGTAGAGGCCTTGCAGACTATTTATGGGGCCACTGGAAACTGCTTTGGAACTGCTTTATACTGCTGGTAGCGAAAAATTTTCATAGGATGACAAAATAACTTTCTCTGGACTCTGGCAAACTGTAGATTTAACTGGTGATTGTTTAATTTTCTTTCTTGGACTGTTTTTTCTTGCTTTATTTTCAATTTTTAGGGAGCTGCCTCTCCACGCTGTACATCTTGCAAAACCCAAGCCGTAACTAATTAATATTTTTTTGTTTTTCTCATCTTTCCTGAATATTCTGTCCCTGGCTTTGCTTAAGGTCCATATACAGAATTTTTCAGGCTTTAGATGTCCTTTTCAATCATTTTTTCACAACACTACTTAGAACACATTTTCAACAAATGTCCTTTTATTTTTATATACAATTCTATAAATGAATCAATAAAATATTTTTTATTTTATGTTTTTTAGGTCATCTCCGGGTATTCTTACAAAGCCACCTTTAGCTTTGACAATTGTGACATTTATTATAAAATTTGACAGTTGATGAAAATTTTCATGTTCTGCTTTATGTTGGATTGATATATCTTCTTTAAGAACGGAAATTGAAGTCCCGTTTCATCTAACAAAGTACTACAATATTCATATAGATGTCGCTACAGGAAATACGTTTATAGTAAAAATAGTACAACAATTTCATTCATTCAAATTCCGGCAAAACACACCTAAAAAAAAACGAGAAAATGCCAGCTGCACGCACACGTGCACGATAATGAGTTGTCTGGCCTATACGTCCATCCCACTCTCTTGCTATCTCATAATTGCATATAAAAAGAGAAGGGTAATAAAATAATAAAAACTCCAATTTGCGGCCGCCGGTTATTTGTTCTGAAATTATTTCTATTTTCTATCTTCTACATATTATTATGTACATATTTACAAAAAAGGAGGATGGCAGGTGGTTGTACAAATTTATAAGATTTGCAGCCAACTAAAAGTTTTATTTCATATTATTTTCTACATTTTAGTACTTATATGGATTCGGACCAGAGTAGGTGCGAATGTAATTATTTTTTGTATGGATCTTTGAGCTGTTATCTTTTATTGTTGCGTTGTGGCTACGAAATATTTTATTTGTGGAGTTTTCTATTTTTTATATGAAGGAAAAAACATTAACAGAGTAAGTATTACAATTTGCTAGGCATAGTTGTACTTAGTACTAAATTCAAGTAAATAATAGGTATTAAAATAAATATGTAGGTATTATATTTGATTATTTGAAAATAAAAATTACATATGCGACAATGGACTTTTCGCTTACTTAGCCGTAATATAAATATGACATATTGTCGTTGCTATGCACATACAGGTTGTTCCAATAGTGTGACAAAGTTTATAATTATTTTCAATTATAGTTGTATAGGGCAAAATCTTCAGGCCAAAAACAAGACTTTCTGAACGTTTAATTCGGTCTGAAAATAATGAATAATGGAAATAATAATAAAATGTAAATCCGAGCAAGTAACTTTTTTCGTATCACTACTACAGGCAGTTATACTAAACTTTATCGCACTATTGTGGCACCCTATATATGACTATATATATCATTATGGTAAATCAAAAGCATAATAGGTAAAAATGTATAATTATCTATGTTTATAACAAATATTATCTGGTAAAATTCTTTTCTTACTTTCAGATACAGAGATAGTTAAATATAACCGGAAGAAGTCTATATGTTATTTCGTAATATATCTATAGTGGTGAAAACAACCCGCTCTATGTAGAACAAATTAAGAAAGATGAAGAATTATGGAAATAATCAATGGCAACAAATTTGGAACAATTTTATAAAAATTGTATACTACCAGAAATAATATACAAAAGTATTCCACAGGGAAAAAGATGTATGGATCCACAATATTATAGAAGCTCAAATTAATAAAAAGAAATAATTTTATTTTATGATTTTTTAATTTTTTCCTGTTCTACTGTACCTATTCTATTTATTTCTTTATTACTTTCATTTATTTACATATTTATTAAACTACACTGTTCCACAGAATTTCTGTTTATATTGGAGGTATTAAAGTACCTACAACTATTTTTTCAAGTGAAGTGAACTGAATACCTATTTCCCATAAAAAAAATTTAGTCTCAAATCGTCCTTTTGTACATAATTCTTTACACATTTTTTGGACAAAATAAGTATATCGTACATATTTTTTATATTTTCTCATTATTATGTATATTCACAATTAAAATTCTATTTATATTAATATGCGAATTTTTTTTATCAAGAATTACTTAATATTAATTATTAAAAATATAATATTTTCCATTTCTGTTTATACCAAAGTAAGCCGCTTTATTCACAAATCGTAATTATAACATAACTTTCCGTTATGAACAACTTTTCTTATTAACATTTTTTTATATTATCAAAAACAAAAGCAGTTTATTCTTCAAGGTTATTAACTCTGTTAAATTTCTGATCACCCTGTATATATATATAAATTACAGTTTTTCATGACAACCATATTCAATTAAAAAGCAAAATATTTTTTGTCACGAATTACTTTTTCTAGTAGAATAGAAAATATAAATGTTTTCCCTCTTATCCACTAACCGTAGATACGAATATAGGTATATTAATTATAAATTATTGTTTTAAATAAACTAAAAATTGTTTATATTTCATATTTTCTAAAATTATATAATAGTATGGACTTGCACTGTTACATATATACTTTTATACAAAAATATATCTAAAATGATCATGACATTATTTAAATATTTACGTATCAATTAACAGAAATTACCAATTACCAATTTAGAATCAGGTTATACCAAATTAACCACAATACAACTGCTGTTCGTTAAAAATAACCCGAGTCCATTCAAAAATAAATTTTTACTCGTGCGACATCTATTACAAATCAAGCGAATTAAAGGTCAGAGATAATGCTATTCATGAATGAATATTTTTTAATAATTTTATTCCAATATAACTTTTTAAATAATAAAGTGTTGAACAAACTATGAAATAAAGTCTAATAAGTTTATTTATTAAAAGTCAACTATATAAAAAATTGCATAATTCTATAATACTATGAAGAAATAATCGTTTCTTTGTAAAAGTCCAAAAAACCTTCATATTTAGAAATTAATTTCTCACGAATTATTTACCTATCCCAATAAATTTATGCTTTACTGTCTTCATTTATACTTTGCCAAATGTGATATGAAATTTTACTACTTTCTTCCATTGCTTTAAAAAGATATATTGGAATAAAAAAAGGGCTGTTTTCTACCATTTTTCGGTATAATCTAGGCAACCAGAAATGCATCAGTTTCCATCCTTAAGTGTACTCGTCTTCCAACGATATGTATACCAAATGAATCTATAGACTTTAAACTTTCATTCGAAATAAGTCACTCTAGGTTTATTAATTAATTTATTCTATACTTGAGAATAAAATTAAAAGATTATTATTTTTATACTATGTAATATCATTGATCATTACTAGTTCTATATCCAGAATATACATATTAACAATTTTATATAAATTTGGTGTTGCTATAATAATAATTAAAATTTTTATACGACTTTAAGTTCGGTCAGGCAATATTTTCATACGAGTTTCTACATGAACATTTCAAATTCGTTACAATATTGTTGAGTATACATGAAAAATTCATTGTGTGTTATCAGCCGCGATATTATTTGAACGATTTAAATGTTTTCCATGTCATTGCCTTCTTCAGAAGGTTAGTGTGTACCTCATGGAATTTCAACTTTTCCTTTGTATATCCATTATATAATTGCCTTATTAATAAGGCTAATGCTTACTGACACTAACTGATAGACTATTTCTTGTTTTATGGAACTCAAAGTCCAGTGTTTGGCGGAGAAGACTAAAACTGCTCTGGAATATCTATTTTAGAAAAATTCCAGATCAAAAATAAACCTTTATTGGTTGGATAATACTGAATTATTAAAATATTATTCTGTATGACATACAGCGTGTCTTTATGAGTAACCAACTCTTCTAAGACGGAAAAAAGCTCTCGCAATCAGCGACTTACCGATATAAAATTTGCCAATAACATTTTGCAATATCTCATACACAAGCTACACTTTCCTGGTGAAGTTATATAAATCCACTATTTTAATGATAGTTTGTAGATACAGATCTTCATTGAAGAAGGCAAATTCATTAAATTATTTCAAAGTTTTAGAAGAAATAGGAATCTACAGCAACGACTTTTTTTGTATTAATTATAGGAGACAGATTCATTATGCCAAAATTGTACTTACTAGCTTAAACAAGTACAATAGAGAATAATGAAGTCTGGACCTTAGCTATTATTATGTACAATAAAATATTAAATGTAATTGCGTTCTGTGTAAAAATAATAACCATCCATAATTATCGTTCTATCGTAAATCGTGGTATAAATTTCCTTCTACAAGACCAACTGTGAAATGAGTTATGAAACTTATAGAGTGATATTCTACTATGCACTCATAGAAACTACGGCGAGCTATACTATAGGTCATATAATTTATTATCCATAAATTTTAAAGCCTGTATTTGCGATGATTGATGCCGTAATAGTTTCACCTTTGAACGCGAACTATGCCAATTATTTTTGGAGAAAATGCCTAGAATTCGTTTCGGACGGAATCGAATGAGAATTATCACATCACAGAAACAAAGGAATGGTTCGCATGTCGCCAAAAAATCAGAAAACAGAAACAAAAATCACAGTATTACAACGAAACAATATTAGTTCCAGTTTTGCAAAAACAAAATTGTTTAATTTAACAGAGGAATACTATTTTTTATACGAACAATTTTTATTTAAAAATATGGAAAATCTCATGGGACTACAAAAGGCACACAACTTTGCAATGCTTTAGAATTATGTCAATAGTCTTTTAATTTCTACAACAAAAGGAGATAACCTTTATTAAATTTTCATATCGTTTGGAATAAAATCAAGTATATTTGCTGAGAATCCAATTAAATCGATTGCTGACTGTTCAAAGACATATTTCAGCTTCCTCCCACAGAGAAGAACCAGATCGTAACTAACAAGTGTTTTTGCAAGAACCGATTCGCCACTACAAAAACCACGTAACCTACTATGGCAGATAAGTCATTGACTGAAATCTAAACTCTATTCCCATCTTCGCCCACAATGATTCACAAATTTCTGATTAATAGATTCGACACCATAAAATAAATAACCAGAGGCAGAAAAACAGTACCATTCACGTTCAGTTAATCGAATACGTAAAGACAAAAACATTTCCGAAATACCGTCCGATCCTTGGTTTCTGATGTAAAAAGACCGGACTTATGAATGAAAACTAAAAAACTCGTTTACAATAATATTCCAGGTTTCGTCCAATTAGATGGACTTATACCTGGCGATACAGTTGATTAATTTTCGTACCAAATGTGCTTGTTAGATTGTGAATAAATTAGAATCTGTTTTTCCGTCATTGTTCGTCCTCATAAGCGAAAACGTAAAAAAAAATACCTCAAATGTCATACAAATATAAAGTAGACAGGGTGATTCATAAATGGTGACCAAAAATGAAACCTCCTATTCTTTGGTGAATTTTAAGGGGAGTCTTTCCTATAAAGTTTTTATCCAGGACGCTTCGTTAAAGAGGTACAGGGTGTTAAACTTCAAAAAATATTTTTAATTTTTTTAAATAATTTAAAAACTAGTAAGTGAAATAATTTGAAATGAGGTACAGGTATTTATTTATGTAAACATTGTCCAAAATCTGAGGTCTTTTCCTAAAATTTACATGCTCCAGTGGCGGATATAAAAGGTATCGGTGGCATATTTTTTAAAATAAAATAGTACTCCACTGCTTTACGGTAACAACCATGATATTTTCGGATTCGTCTTTCAATTTTCTACAAATTACTACCCTCTTATGTTTTTCGAAAAAAGACGTTCGTATCGAGCAATGTGACAACGGGGCGGCGGATAACACGAGGTACTAAGCTGTCCAGCATTACGCAATTTAGTTGGTATCTGGAATTGGACCGTGTCTGAGTGTATTTTGCGTACCACTATTTCCTTTTCTGGAATTGGATTCGAAGGTGTCGTGAGTGCATCGAAAATGGTGATGGACATTTTGAGCACATGTTGTAGTTTGTTTTGTACTTGTGGATTAGGAATTACTAAATTTTGCTTTTTGGTAAGTACCTAAATTATTTTTAATACGTATGATTATTTGGATGACGTGAATCTTTGGGTACTTTAATTACATATTTTTCAAATTCATAATTTGATTAAAAGTTATGTATCTGTTTTAAGAGATTCATAATTACTAAAATTCGAGCTAAAATTTAAGCACAACACTATCTTCGTATTACAAAATCGATACATTTTATTTTATTTATTTAAAATCTGGAAAACAATTATCTTGAAATTTACTAAATGTTTCACAATAATAGTTGTTTACATTTTTTCCGTAGGACAAGTCTGTCGCGTACACACGTGGTATGCACCAGCTGTGTAGCGTTAGGTTAAGTGCTGTTGTCACGTGGTGACGAAACTCCCCAATATCAATACGCGCTGTATTTTGAAAACTGTTAATCTTACGCCTGTAATAAACAACTTTTTTGTTCATTTATGATTACTCTATCTCCTACTGAAGTAACGGCAGGCAAACTTCCTGCACCCTGTATAAGGTAAAAAAAACGAGAACTATGCCACACATAAGTAACTTCAGACAAGTGTCTAGTTAACTGACAAAAATAGCTAAAATGTAGAGGTTCACAATTTTCCTTCCCTAATCGAGGAATATCTGGACTATTTCTACTCGACGCTGAAAGGTCCAATCTACACAATGACACCAGAATTAAGCCGACCGAACCACACCTGCGCCCAGCGAGCGCGAACTAACATTTATTGAATTTTAAATGTTTATATCCTAATATTTAAAGTTACACTACCGATTCCTTAGAAAAAATGTACTTTGTATCGCCAAAACGAGGAGTTTCTGGGCACATGTTCTTTCTTTATTTTTCGCATAATTCTTTGGTTTCAAGATTTATTACACTTTTTTTGATACACTGTATATTGCATGTAACTAAAAAGCATTGAGATGTTAATATAATATGAAAATTAAAGATTTTAATTTCGTATGTTTGACACTAGCTCGCCGACTTCTGTTTAGACGGTTCTTACCGGGCTTTGAGAGTAATTTGTTTATATCTAATAAAAACAAATACGTTAATTTCGACGGAGAGCCTTAACGTTCGCAATTTGTAAGCCCATTGTTTATTTGAGAGCTGTCGGGCGAGGCTAAATTTAAGTTTCCCAAATAAATTACTGCCGGTCACTCAGCATATAGCGGTCAAAAGCTCCTTCAAATTAAGACTTAATGAAAATTGGAAAAGCAATTTATCCTACAGAGAAACTATTCATGAACAGCAGCCCCGCTACCTAACTCTAAAAACAGATAGTTGGGAGGCGGCGTAAGGGTTCAGGCATTCCAGAATGTTAACAATTTCGATTAGAGCTCTGTTATCAGGAAGAAATCATACTGGCACCTTTATTAGCATCCACGTACGGGGAAAACCCTGCCAATTATTACGGCGCATCTCCATGTAGGGTCATCCTCGACGGTTAACAAGGATATACAAACGAGAGTCCTGCAGACAAGGGCCGATTGATGGCGTCTTAAGGACTGGAGTGTCGCTAATAGGACAGTTATTGAATTTCTGTGCTGTTTAGTACCACTTATTCTGTCTCCAGATTGAAGACCGAGAAAATATCGACGTACCGTCGAGACAGATTGAAGCTCGCGATATTAGACTGTACACTGAGAAACGCGTTGCTTTGAAAAATTAACAAACGTGAGGCATTTCGACATTTTTTGTTTCTTGTGAATTGATTTAGTTCTTGCCACTTCTTCTTTACAATCGTGATCCAAACTATCTTTACAAGTACAATACAAAACGGATATAAATTCTACACTGATATTAACTTTCCAACAAATGATTCCGACTTTAACTATTTTAACCGCATTATTGTATGTTTTCAACTATATTTTATTTTATATTGGTAAATATATCAACATCAAAAATCTTATTGTTCCCAGTTGACTTAGAATAGAAAAGAAGATTTCAGGGTGTGTACATACAGGGTGATTCACAACATATGCAAAAAAGTTTGGGAATAGACGCGGCATGAGAAATGAAGTCAATATAGTAAAACATTTTTTTTGTAAAATCCTTATAGTTTCCGAACAAAAATTATTGAAGTTGTAGTACTTTCAATTACATAGCTGGACAACTGTAGTCTCTAGCATCATTCACAATACACGTGGAGAGTCACGTGGCCTCAGCGACACTGAATACTGATATCCGATTTTACAATCGTCGTTGCGATAGTGTTTACAAAAGTTTTTTAGTAGTTAGTGTCAATAATGGCTTGCATGTATAGCAACTTGGAGTTGACGGATATCGTTTTAATTTATGGTGAAGTAAGATAACATTTGTATTATGGTGAAGCATTTGTGTTATGATGAAGCAAGACAACATTTGTGTTAGAACCTGAGTAAGACGGACCCAAATGTGTTTACACGTCGATGGACAAAATTTTGAACAGATGTAACATCAGGTATGTCAAATTATTTTATAATTTAAAACTGTATATCCAGCTTTTTTTTGATAAGTTCTGAATTACCCTGTATATGCATATATACTTTAAACATTGGCTATAGTATATTGTGTAGAACATGTGAGTTACCTGTTTCCAAAACCTGCTAAGTCTTCCAAGGACAATCATCTGGTGCTGTTTGAAGTACTTAGCGACGACGTATCTACCTTACGTGAAAGGTTGTACAAATAAAATCTGGCGTCTTTTCGTTCTCAAATTAATGTACATTAACATTTCCGAAAATTTTCTTAATTTTAAAAAATGGCTCCCACTCGACGTTTCTACTTTTTTGATATTATCAAGAGGGTTATGAAATAAATAACAACGGTACATACAAAAAAAAAAGTGGTATGTACTTTTAATTTGACCCAATAGGCTTTATGTATTTTGACTAAACACGAATCCGGAGTCCGTTTAGCTCAAACACCTCCAAAATATTGAGTAATTGGCAAAAAATAGTGAAAAATCGCCGAAAATCACGTTAGTGAGTTAAAAAATTCGAAAAAATTTGTTCTGAACTTGATCCACTTGATCAAGTTCAGAACAAATTTTTTTCTTATTAATTTTAATGTACTGAATCCAAATCTGAAGTCTTTTAAGCTACATCCCCCCAGATTTTGCAAAAATCACAAAATAATAGCGAAAAATCACCAAAAATAGCGAAAAATCACTAAAAATCACGTTGGTGAGCCCAAAAAAATTCGAACAAATTTTTCTGACCTTCAAGTTTGTTCCTTATGTATTTTTTGATAGCGAGTCGAATTTGAATCTAAAGTCTGTTGAGCCTCATTACCCAAAAATTTTGTAAATTTTGTAATCATAGACATACTAGAAAGCAGTAACAAAAAACTATATTAATCTTACCAGCGGCTAGCAGCATCGGCATGTGGCAGACGCCTTACCTGGAAAAAATATAACCTCGGTTATTTATTTATAAAGAAAGCTCAATAAATAAACTCGTACAGGCACACACGGTTTCGTACGTCGTATATCAAAAACATCGATTCGTTAGCCACGAAACTGCGAATTAACAGTCCATAAAACTAAATATAGATCGACTAGCAGCTCATTAAATGAGATGAAAAATAAATAGGAGGCATAGAAAAATGCCAGCCAATATAGAAGTTACGACATTGCGAGATATTTTGGAAGCAACGGGCTCTGCAGCAGTTTTTGGTTACATAAATAATTTCGAGGCCCAAATACCCGCTAATAAACTAATATAGTTTTATATTCGGATCACATCCGCATTTATACCCAACCCGAAAGTTTCCTAAGATGAGATATATGTGGCTCAATTGAGAATATGAGAAAACAACTTTTTCAACTTGACAAATTCCATCACAGATTAAATAACTATAAAAAATTAATAACGTAAACAGAACTCACTTGGCATATCCCGCAAAGTCCCAATATTTTAAATAAAATCTATGTATAACTATGTTAACACGAAACTGTCATTCTGTAAACATATTTCAAGCAATATTACGAGCGATACGTTCTCATTACGAAATAATAAATGTCCCCACCAAATTTTAATGGCCGTACTAAAATTAAAAAGCAGATAATTTAAAGTTTTATAGCCGGATAGAGTGTCTTGAAATGTAAATCGTGTCACAAAAACTCAAAGTAAATAAGGACAGGTCGATTCATGCTAATGCTTCGAAGGTTATAAAAGTAATCCAAAGGTTATGTGGATAAAATACATTAACGTATCTCTGGAAGGCTCACTTCAAACGGAATTTTATGGGTTGATCTATTTTCATGGTCTCAAAAACCAAAAACGTAGAACAAGTTTTAACGTATAACGTTGCAGCAATTAATGCATTTAGCTAATTTTGTTACGACAATGTATTTTTTCATGTCCATAGCAAAAATATGTTTTGTCTAAAATGATAGGTTTTAGACGCCATTAACACATCGACTACCGCAGCTCCTATTATTGCGTTACGACATTTCTTAATATAACACCAATCATGTTGATTTAATACGGATCATATGCTTATAATTTATAGATTGTTACATCAAAACTTGTTAAATGTGTGCTAAACTTATATAAAACTGAAATGAAAACTAATGTAAAACTGTTACAGGATCCAGAATGATTAAATAGATATACAGGGTGGCCAAATGAAAACGAAACAGAGCCATTTTCAGGAACTGCGTCAAGATTGTAGAAAAACGTTCAGACCCGTCGATTTTAGATTAAAGGGGACATTCATTGCTGGTATTTTTGACTCCGTCACTTTCACCCCCAAGTAAGGTTAAGCATCACCCCTAAATATTTAAATGGCATTGCGAGTTGAGTAATATTTCTTTTGAAGGCTCTTACAATTCTCTTTACAACAGACTTTAAATTTTATAATTCCGCCCAATACTTATTAAGAATTTTGCTTTTAAAGTTGAAACTAATGTACAAACAATTAGTAACGGTAAAAATGTCAGTCATTCGAATCAAGTACGCCAATAGTATAAATTTAGTATTTCTTGCGTTACATTGGTTTTTGGCGATTTGTTATCACTTTCGTAAAAAAACTAATTGTAAAAAACAGAAATGAATGCTGTACACACACAATGAACATAAAATTAGTGGATTCAAAGTTATTTTCTAGTATTATTTGGAAGCGTTGGTTGGTAGTTTATTTAGTTGTGTTTTTAAAAATTAAACACTATGGTTTATTCCATTGTGGAAAGGGTAGATATCATTTCGCTTTAATTTATGAACAATAAATGTGCGAATAGAACAGCTCAGCTATTTAATGAACAACATCAAGATCGACATGTCAGGAGGAAGTATGTTCTAGAGTTAGTAAAAAAAAATTCAAGAGACAGGGAACGTAGCCAATAAAAAACGAGAAATTGAAAAACCTATAGTTAATGAAGCTAGTAAAGTTGCAGTTTTGGGACAAGTTCNGAGTAAGTATTACAATTTGCTAGGCATAGTTGTACTTAGTACTAAATTCAAGTAAATAATAGGTATTAAAATAAATATGTAGGTATTATATTTGATTATTTGAAAATAAAAATTACATATGCGACAATGGACTTTTCGCTTACTTAGCCGTAATATAAATATGACATATTGTCGTTGCTATGCACATACAGGTTGTTCCAATAGTGTGACAAAGTTTATAATTATTTTCAATTATAGTTGTATAGGGCAAAATCTTCAGGCCAAAAACAAGACTTTCTGAACGTTTAATTCGGTCTGAAAATAATGAATAATGGAAATAATAATAAAATGTAAATCCGAGCAAGTAACCTTTTTCGTATCACTACTACAGGCAGTTATACTAAACTTTATCGCACTATTGTGGCACCCTATATATGACTATATATATCATTATGGTAAATCAAAAGCATAATAGGTAAAAATGTATAATTATCTATGTTTATAACAAATATTATCTGGTAAAATTCTTTTCTTACTTTCAGATACAGAGATAGTTAAATATAACCGGAAGAAGTCTATATGTTATTTCGTAATATACCTATAGTGATGAAAACAACCCGCTCTATGTAGAACAAATTAAGAAAGATGAAGAATTATGGAAAAAATCAATGGCAACAAATTTGGAACAATTTTATAAAAATTGTATACTACCAGAAATAATATACAAAAATATTCCACAGGGAAAAAGATGTATGGATCCAGAATATATTA
>NW_019416445.1:184682-304801 GCF_000390285.2 Anoplophora glabripennis
ATTATTTGGAAGCGTTGGTTGGTAGTTTATTTAATTGTGTTTTTGAAAATTAAACACTATGGTTTATTCCATTGCGGAAAGGGTAGATATCATTTCGCTTTACTTTATGAACAATAAATGTGCGAATAGAACAGCTCAGCTATTTAATGAACAACATCAAGATCGACATGTCAGGAGGAAGTATGTTCTAGAGTTAGTAAAAAAAAATTCAAGAGACAGGGAACGTAGCCAATAAAAAACGAGAAATTGAAAAACCTATAGTTAATGAAGCTAGTAAAGTTGCAGTTTTGGGACAAGTTCATCTTGATCCTACATTAATTACGAGGCAGCTGGCATCTGTGTGTGGGATCAATCGAACTAGCATACAAACTATTTTGAAGAAGAATAAATTCCATCCATACAAAATACATTTAGTCCAGGAACTTCATGAGGATGATTATGACCGCCGTTTGCAATTTTACGAAATAATGAGTGAGCGAGCAGGGAACGATCCACAGTTTCTTTTTAACATCTGTTTTTCTGATGAATGCAGTTTTTTCTTGAACGGGACGGTAAATCGTCACAACTGTCGCTATTGGTCCGATTCAAACCCAAGAGTTTTTCACGAGGTGCATACACAGCAACCGGAAAAATTAAATGTATGGGCTGGATCTTTCGGTGACCGGCTGGTGGGTCCTTTTTTTCTGCCTGGTAATTTGACTGGCTAAATGTATTTGCAATTACTGGAAGACGCTATTGACCCTGCCTTGACTGATATTATTGAAAATGTTCCAGAGTACCTACCTACTACTTATATAATGTTACAAGTGTCAAAACAATTTTTTTTGTATTTGCTCCAGACACATTGAACATAGGAATGAATTTATTCTATTTTTTGAAGTAACTCAAGATTCAAATCATACAGGTAGATAAATGAATGCTATCCAATTGCAATTTTGCTATAAATATATATTCCGTAGTTCAGTTTTTACTAGTTAATACTTATATACTTGTAAAGTATATTCACGACAAGTATTTAAAATTATCTCCAAGAATGTCGTTTTATGTACAGAATCCCTTGATTTACTCGTAATATTAACATCGAAAATGCGAAAATCTTTTTGTTTTTTACACTAAACAAAATTATCTTTATAATAACTGCTTTCCTAGTGCATCACCCTTACTAAACAAACCTTTTATCGCTACCATTGGGATAAATCTATTAAAAAAAATAAATAAATTTTCGGATGGTATATACAGGGTGTTCTGAAAGTCCGTCGGAAAACTCCAGGAGGTGATTCTAGAGATTACAATAATAACAGTACGTGATAAAAAAAATTTTCGAATTGTTAATTGTTTACAAGTTACAGCTTGTTAAAGTTTATGTCAATATTTTTCATTTTTCTTTTTAAATAACTTACTTAATTCAAGTTCGATTATCTTCTCGTGTGACACACAAACTAAGTACAGCAAGCTCTATTGGACCAATCAGAGAAAATGTTTATTATGCGCCACTAGAAGGCACTTTACCTAGAACTCAGAATTTGTTTTGTACATAACTTTTTCCCTTGCTAGACATCACAGAAATTTAAATATTGTTGAAAAGAGAAACAGTATCAGAAAAATATATGTACTCTTTATTCAAGCCGATAAATGTAACCGCTTAAGGAAATCGCTATTAAAGTTTTATTAAACATTAAATTTTTTATAATAATTCTGTAATTAATCAAGTTGAGATTTCAGAGATATAAGCACTTGAAAAAACATTTTTTTTGGTTGTATTTTTATTTTTTCTTAAACTATATTTTGTTTATATTTAGTATGAAGTATACGAATAACAAGCTCTATCGATTTTACAAATTATTGTGAAAATAGATCAATCATAGGCCGTAAGAGTTTCTTATAGCCCATAATTTTTAATATAATTTCTACGCCACTGGAAATTTTTCAAGTTCCTTACGGACGCCTATGATTGATATATTTTCACAATAATTTGTAAAATCGATAGAGCTTTTCATTGGTATACTTCATACTAAATATAAAACGAATGGTATTCATAGTTTAAGAAAAAATAAAATAAAAACCAAAAAAAATGTTTTTTCAAGAGCTTATACTTATCTCTAAAAGGAAACCTTCTCAAAATGGCATTATTTTGACTATCTACCGATGGTTAAAGTCCTAATCATAAAAAGTAAATCACCCTGTAGATTATTTTAGTATTCGTTTACTTATAAACAATACAATCAATTTGACAAAACTAATCTTCCATCTTCCTTTATAACCGAAAAATAAGCGTTTCTATAAAGACCCACTCTCAATTAACCCCAGTCGTAGACTCCTGATGCTTTTCCTGGCGGTCTCATCAATAATTACCACCCCAATAAGTGAATTAACTAGTAACGGGAATCCTCCCCGCACAGCAACCCCGGTGCATCCCCGACGCCCTAGCTTCCGCCAGCAGCGAAAATCCATTGATCCTGCTTTAACGATGATTTGCAGAGCTAACCGTCCATCTAACATCATTTTGAAATTATGATTTAGTCTTAGATTTAGTATTTGAATATACAGGGTGCTTCTGAAATAATCGCATTCCTTGAAAAGGGTGATACAGAGTACGAAAATAGGCAACTTTTATTAAACAACTCATGGTCTGAATGCTTCTGTTTCCGAGAAAATTAATTTAGAAAATTAACATAAATATAAGCCGACCCTGTGCACCTTGTGCACGTGCGTTGGGTGTTGCAGTATTACCTAGTAGGCGTATATAATTAATAGTAGCCCTTATTTCAAAAACACCCCGTTAGTTGAAATGTATTCTATTAGAACCTACTGTTTTATCTGAAATAAATAAATATTTTTCAATTAAATTAATGTAAAAATAGTCAGCTACATGAAACGAAGTCGTGCTCAACAAGTACGAATGAAGATTGATCATGTCAAAGGAAGAATATCTATACCTACATCTTGTGCAATTGAGCTGGCATTGTCATCATATTAGTATCGTCTATGACACCTTAAATCCTTTGTACTATCCCTCACACTGACATCAGACACTACCAGCGTACCATGCGACGGGTGCATTAACCGCGAACTGAAACTATAAGCAGATTTGAGCCGGCCTCAGTTCCCTTGTAAATCATGTCATTTTAATCGCCTCGCGGCGTGGAGGGGGAACTGTAGCGTATTGTAGACAAGTGTTACGCACGTACAAGCAAAGAAATTCTGGCCTCACTGTGGTAGGAACTAGTGGGAACAGGTAATTGGAAATTAGTTTACCTTAGGTTAATAGTAGAATAGTAGGTACTAAAATATACGGTGCGAAAGCCAAATTTTACAGTTGCTTCATACCACGAGTCGACACTTTCTTATCCTTATAACACCCTGGGAACCTAAATTACTTTAACAACAATTTCCCTTCTGTCACAATTAAAACAACGTTAGTATTATAAAAATTCTTCTGTAATGTAAATTTTTTTGCCTAATTTTGTACCTGACACACACATTCATATTTTACTAGTTTTGAATTTTTCTTTGGTTTGAGAATTGAGATTGAAGGCAAAAGGCGCATTGGCGGACATCCCGCGCTATCTTAAAATCTGAGAACACCTCGTAACTGGGCCAAGACTTTCCGACATCCGACTCCTCCACTCTAATTTTTATCTCGGGAACTTCTCAAGACTGGGAAAAAAGATTTATATCTCTTTACAAATTAACCAGATTATCTGCTATTAAAACTTTGAACGAATGCCCCGTAATCAACGCTAGAGACGGTAATGCCGGCTCTCATCCCCTAAATGACCGCGATAGAATCATTTCATCAAGGAGGCGTTGATTGTATGCCCGTGACTAATTTGTCTGTAGTTCACTCGTTCCGTTCGCAACTGATAACCGATAAGTGGATTAGAGCCGGCCGGTAGAGGCGTTGCAGAATTGACATGGAGCAGGGAAGAACCAATAATTCCGGCAAATTTATCTTCTAACACGGATAGATGTTATTAAAGGTTATCTAAACGAAAAAATTAAGGTTATACTGAGCTGTCAGTCATTACGTCGATACAAGATGGATTTATTAAAAGCATACAACCCAAAAAACTAATTGCTAGTAAAAAGCAACGAAAAAAATGATCTAAATTGTGTATACAGACTTTCCAGAGAAATATCGTTCGGTAGAAATATAGAAAAAATAACGTTTTTCATATAAAAAAACATATAGAAAACTGTACTAATGAATCCTTACAGCCCTTTTTGGGAACTTTGGGCGCTATCAAAGTTTTGGGTGTAATAATGAGAGTAGGTAGGATTTTTGCTTGTCGTGGGCCTTTAGGGGTCAGCTGGTCAGCCGACTAATAGGACCAAAATAGTTATTTATGTACCAAGGGAGATACAGGGATGATTATGCTCGCAAGCAACAGGTTAGTTAAGGTTAGTTTAATGGTTTCAAGGTTATGACGTACATCGGGGTTCCTCAGAGTTAGAATTTGGGTCCGCTTACCTTCCTCCTATTTATTAACGACCTTGACAATGTGCTAAATTGTGAAAAGCTTTTGTATACTCGCGTCAATTTTTATTTTCAATTAAATACTTTTTATAAGCGGAAAAAATAAAATAAATATTTTAACGCAAAAAATTTTTCTTCCAACTTGTTGCTGACAATACCCTAATCGATAATAAAAAGCATTCTGAACATTTTGTAACACTTCAGACGTTACTTGCCTAATTTTATCCCTGATTCTTTGTTGAAGCTCGGCGAAATCATTAAGTTTAGTAGTATAATTTTATAACCCTATAAATATCCCCTTAAAAAAATCTAATGGGGGTAAGATCGGCTGATTTTGCTGGCCACTCAATTGGGCCGATTGCTTCGTTGGCATAGGTACGTACATTTTGAGCAATCTTGTTGAAACCATATCCGTTGGTCAAATAAATCGGGGATCCAAGCAGGAACCAGTTCATCTTGGACCGTAGTTAGGTACGTTTCTCTGGTTACATTTTCATTGAAAAATACAGGACGTACTAGTTAATCCTCAATAATTCCAGTCCAGGCGTTTGTTTTTTTTTTTTGAGGGCTCTGAGTATGGCATTCACGCATTTTCTATTTTTTGTTATTAATTCATACGTTGAAATTCAGACAAGTACTAACAAATCGATCACACTCAGTTCAAATTGGCCAAAAAAAACTATCGAACAGGTAATAAGATATGGAATTGTTATTGTAGTTTATCAAGTAAGAAAAACGTGTATAGGTACATTAAAGAAGTTTCACTAAACATTTCCTTATTTTATTTTTTTCCTACACATTGCTTATAAAAAGTAACAAAAAATAGTTTAAAAAAAAGCTTTAAAATAAAAAATTAATCAACCTACCCTTCCATTAAAAAAAAGTTATATAGACAAAAAAAATAACTAATCTCTTTGTAATATGTCCCAATGAAAATAAGAATTGACGTGTTTCAGGAATTTTGCAAAAAACCTTTATTTATTAAGTTGTAGAATTTGTTCCAGTTAAACATTCCACTCTGTATTAACAACTAGGTTTAGTATTCAGTCCTTAGAAAAAAGAAGATTTGTATCCTCTATTAGATTTCTCAGCTTAATTTCTTGGTGCCGTGTTGGTCAATCAGATCCCATGCAATATGTTATTGCTAGAACTATAGCGCAGTCATTGAAGCTGAAAATCAACTGTAACCTTCGAATTCTTTGAAACTGCACGGATTTGCATGAAAATTTAGAATAAGGATCATTTTAGGCTCAAGTTCAAAAGTGACTTAAGCCCGATTGACGCTTTTTGTTTTTAGGGGTAAAAACTACCCCTAAGTGAAAAAATTGAAAAAATTAAGTTTTAAGCATTTTATTGATAAAAATTTTGTTCAAGCACAAAGATTAAATAATGTTCCATGTTCTCGAACACATTTTATGATATACTTAATCTTTTCGACCCTTTATTTAACCCTTAAAAACTACCCCTATGCAAAAAATAATGATAAAAAATTACTTTTTAAAGATTTGGAATGATTAAATCCTGCAAATATTTAAAATAAAAGTTACCTTATAGCTAATAAAAAAAATTTTCCCTTTCAACCCCTAAAAACCACCCCTCCCTGTATTGACAAATATGTTAAAAAATTACTTTTTAAAAGCTTGGATTGCTTTAGCGGTGCAATTATTTAAAATAAAAATTCCCTCATTGCTTATGAAAGAATTTGTATCTCACAACACTTTTCAACCCTTATAAATCACCCCTGTGCTAAAAAAATTATAAAAAACTACGTTCTAAATCTTGGAATGATATAATTATGCAATAATTTAAAATAAAAATTCCCTTATATTGTTTATGAAAGAATATTTTACTTTTGCCAACTCCTATAAACTACCCTTTTACCAACATTTTGCTCCAAAAATGAGAATGCCTATTTTACTCCGAAAAAATGTCATTGGTTTTTTTACCATAACTCGGTTAATTTTGAAGCTATGGTATCCTACAAAAAAGCATTTTAAAAATAATTTCAAGAGCTGTAAGATCGTTTGCATATAAAACCTTTTAAGTCCTTCGTTTTTTAAAGGGAAAGGATCGAAGGACTCGAGACATGTCGTTTTTTTTTTCACTAAAATGGATACTTCAAGCGGCGATATCTCCTTTATTTTTTATGCTATAGAAATAAAAAACAAGCAAAATATTTGTTGAAAAAAAAAGCTACATTATTGTTGTCTATAATTTTTTACGTATCTTTCATAGTTTCAGAGTTATTATATAAATAAGACAATTTTTTTTAATAATGAAGAATACGTTTTCACCTATTACCGTACATTATCCAAAAAATGCGCATTCTCAACCGGTCTAACTTCAGGATCGTACGAAAAACACTAAAACAAAACTAATTGTAAAGGGTCTACGATTAATTTTAATTCAGATGGAAATGGTGTTTACTGCTCATTTTTCCTTAAAAAATATGAGTAACCCATCTGTTTTTGACGATAACTCCTTCAATTTTGCTCTAATTAACTTTTATAAGTGCTCATTTTGAAGGTCTTTATTTTATTTAATTAATCCTTTTTCCGTTATTTGACGTTGAATACATCGATTATTCCCCCTAAAACATGTCCCCTTCCACTAACCATATTTCGCTTTGTATAGGACGTACAACACTTTAAAAAAAACGGTTTTCTTTGTTTATTTATAAGCTACATTTTTGTTCATTACACTCTTTTTTTAATAAAATGCGTAGTTTTTCAGTTATTCGCGAATAATACTTTGAAGAAGTGTTTTTTTTTTTTCACTCAAAATTGCAAGTTTTCAATCGTGAATAACTAAAAAACTATTGATTTCTAGAAAAAATTCCTCGAATATTTTTTGCTCAAAATTTGATTCTATATCGATTTGCAGCGTTATTTTTGAAAAAAAAATCCAGCCCCAAAAAGGGGTGTCAACCCTTCAATCGTCAATCAGCGCTATGTCACTAATGTTCATTGACCTTTTCTCTAACTATCTGCCAAATTTCAAGTCGAGCGGTTCAGTTTCAAAGAATTCGGAGGTGAAAAGCTTCAATAACTGTACTACTAACCTTATTTTAAAATCACCTGTATACATAATATACAATATAACTAATTTAAATTTATTTTCTGATATAAGTGACATAAATGTATCAAGTATACAACCAGAATTTTTTTAACTGTGTTTTTGTATGCTCTTTTTATTATTGTACTTACTTTATTTTAGATGTGTGTTTAACTTTTTTGATTTTACATTTTACTTGTATGTATTATTTCCGTAATACCCTATAATTGCGTTTGTTCCTGTTGGACTAATAAACCTACTTACATACTTACATAGATTTCTGGTAGCAAAGAACACTGTTTGACTTCATATGACAAGATTAAAAAAAATTGAATATATTTTATATATTTTAAATTTTTCTGTACCTAATTTAGAAATAATTCATAATTAATGCAATTTTACAGTACCTACTACTTTATGTGATGTTTCTAATTTTTATCAATTTTCTTCGTGAAATTTATCCACACTTTTTACAGAGTAGTAGGTATAGCGACAAACTGACCAACGATTTAGTGTATAATTTTACATAAAATAGTGTGAATTTTTAAATAATATCCGCACACCCTGTATAGATGACTGAAAGCCAAACACTGCAAACTACTACCTCTAGTGGCAGCAGCGAAGCGCCCGAAAGGCCGAAAAGTAATTAGACAGAAGCACCTTTCTGGGCAAGTAGATAAATATCTGGAGAGGAGCGCAATTCCTAAGGTCGGCGGTGGCGGTGGTGCTTCGCAGAGAGTCCGAACAACGTCCGGTTCCGCAGATCAAAAGCCGTCCCCGTAATTAAATACACTATGGGGCATTAAATTATCCACGGCAGCGCGGCGGCGGACATTGTTCTGACTGTACACAATCAGCGTGGACATCACATATGCACAAAGCATTCCTGACTTAATGAAAGCCCATTTAGGTAAAACGTTTCAGAGCTGCGGCCCCGGCGCGCGCGCCGTCCTCCTAGCGCGGGGCTTGACGCTGATTTTTTGCACCATTAAAAGTAACGTTAAATATTCGAAACCGGTATATGTCTGCTGGCTCTACCAACGAATGATTTTAGCTCTTTACTAGATATTGCGGGTAAATTTCAATGACGGACGGGGCTGTAGTCAGCAGAGTAGTTGTTTGATAATTTTCTGCAAACAAATGACGTTACGGGTGAGATACAACATAACTATTAGAAACTGAACATATGTCGGGTGGTTCTATTGATGAACGCTCCTAGCTATACAGGGTGTATCTAAATAACACCGAAAAAATTCAAGGGGCGATTCTCCGATGAAAATTAATAGGGGTCTTTGGTATAAAATTTTTTGAAAAAACCCTTCCCTGGAAAGTTACGCCCCTCCTAAAATTACAAAAAAAAATTGTTTTTCTTTTTTATCTTCCACGTACATCAAGCTAAAGAAACCAAACTTGGTGAACATTATCTGTCAATAAAACTACACTTTTTGAATTTTTTTCAACCCTGAACTATTTTTGTAAGGGGTTGAAATAATCAACCCCTATGACATTTTTTCTTATAATTTTTTTTTCGATAAAATTTTTTCCTTTTAAAAAATATGTCTAAAAAACCCCATTCATTTACTAACTTTTTGATCTCTTCAAGTTTCTTCGAAAAGTTAAGGATTTATGACAAAAAAAAATAAATGTATTGTAATGTATTTTTAAAAAGATGAGCTGTTTAACGCGAGTGTATTTTGCCGAAAGATCTAGTGGCCTGTTCTTTACAATGGAATCCGTAGAAACAAATGTCAATGTCATTTATTGTCATATTAAATAACATTTTATTAAAAAACACTCAACCAAATAGTTGACCTATGATTCTACTAGGCTAAGAAGTTTGGAACTTAGACTAAAAGTGAACAAATGATGAATAATGTTATAACAGTAACAAAAAATAAAAATCTGTCGGATATTGACAATACAATCTACAAAAAATGTTGAAAATGATTGCCTTCAGCTTCAATACAAGCATCTACTCTTGTTCTCATAGAATTGCGTATGCGTTCAAATATTCCTGGTGAATTTTTTATCGTTTCACACCCTGCTACAATGCGGTTTCGCAAATCATTGATATCTTCAACTGGCCTTGAGTAGATCAAAGATTTCAGATATCCCCATATGCAAAAATCCAAAGGATTAAGGTCAGGGGAGCGGGCTGGCCAATTTACATATCCTCCTCGACCTATCCATCGATTGGCATACACCTCATCCAAGTGACGTCTTGCACGTATACTAAAGTGGGCTGGTGCACCGTCGTGCATAAACCATAAACGTTGCCTAATTTGAATGGGAACTTCTTCAAGAATAATAGGTAATTCTTCGAGAAGATGACAATATGAGTCACCATCTAATCGTCGTGGAAGAAAATAGGGACCAATTAAATGATCGTCGATAATTCCGAGCCACACATTTAATGAAAATTGATACTGATGATTTCCTTCAAAAAAGTCATGAGGATTTTCCTCAGCCCAAATATGATTGTTACGAAAATTTCTAATACAGTCTCTTGAGAAATTCGCCTCGTCAGTAAATAAAATATTTCTTAAGAACTGCGGCGCTTGGCCGATCATATTAATAAGCCATTGACAAAAAACCACACGTGGTAAAAAATCTCGAATCAGTAACGACTGCACCCGTTGGAGATGATAGGGATATAACTGTTGTTCTTTTAAAATTCTAAAAACTACCGAATGGCTTACATTTAGGACACGAGCTATTTTCCTGGTACTAGTTTCTGGGGATTCCTCAATTAAATTAAGTACGGCTTCATCGACAGCTTCAGTTCTAACTTCTCGGCTACGGCCACAGTCATGACTTCTCTTTTCAAATTTTCCAAGTTCCCGCAAGCGTTGGTGAATATTTGTGAACGTAGTATGGTGGGGTAATCTACGCTCTGGGTACTGTTCAGCATAAAGTCTTTGCGCTTCCAATGCATTACCGTTAGCATACCCATATGTAAAATGCATATCTGCCATTTCTAAATTCGAATAGTTAACCATATTTTCGGTTTATTAACTAATATTTTCTACACAAAATCATGAAACTTGTGAAATAGTAAGAAACAGTAACAATAAATGACATTGACATTTGTTTCTACGGATTCCATTGTAAAGAACAGGCCACTAGATCTTTCGGCAAAATACACTCGCGTTAAACAGCTCATCTTTTTAAAAATACATTACAATACATTTATTTTTTTTTGTCATAAATCCTTAACTTTTCGAAGAAACTTGAAGAGATCAAAAAGTTAGTAAATGAATGGGGTTTTTTAGACATATTTTTTAAAAGGAAAAAATTTTATCGAAAAAAAAATTATAAGAAAAAATGTCATAGGGGTTGATTATTTCAACCCCTTACAAAAATAGTTCAGGGTTGAAAAAAATTCAAAAAGTGTAGTTTTATTGACAGATAATGTTCACCAAGTTTGGTTTCTTTAGCTTGATGTACGTGGAAGATAAAAAAGAAAAACAATTTTTTTTTGTAATTTTAGGAGGGGCGTAACTTTTCAGGGGAGGGTTTTTTCAAAAAATTTTATACCAGAGACCCCTATTAATTTTCATCGGAGAATCGCCCCTTGAATTTTTTCGGTGTTATTTAGATAAACCCTGTATAGTAAATATTGCTGTTATAATTCAATACAATATAGTACGCAGAGTAGTTGTTTTCCACAATACCATTAGTTAAAATCACGTTACAGCTGAAGCGTGAACGAAATTGCGTCAAATACGCTTCTAAAGGCTTGTTTTTACTAGGTTCCACAAAATATTTTAATATTTTCTCCCATTGGAAGATCACGTTAGCATTAGTTATTTTTTTTGATAAGAAGAAACAAGAGAAACGAAACTATATATATTTTTTAAAATAATCGCTTTACTAGTGAAATATAACCGAAATCGATATATGTCTGGTGGTTCTACTGATGAATAATATTTGCTGTTTATTAAATACTGCGGGTGTAAGTCTATAAGGTTATAATCCGCAGAGTAGTGTTTTCCTCAATGTCATTAGTTAAAAATCACGTTAAAGGTGAAGTATGGACGAAAATTACGTTGAAACTGGGCCGAATTTTAATTTAATTTATTTATTTTTTCTTTGATCGGGAAATTACGTTAGCATTGTATTATTCACGATAACAAAAAAATGTACCAGTCAAAACTATTGACATATTTTTAAAACTGTTAAACAGTACTTTATTTTAAACAAAATGCTGTCTATCTATGAATAGGTTTTCGCAATTTGCAGGTATACAGATATGTATTGTCATTATAAGGCAAGTCAACGTTAATAAAAGTCACAATTACCTCATACCTAGGTTTACCAAATTAAACTAATTGTTTTTTTTTAGAATTATCATTTATATATAAAAGTACCCTACTAATGTAATATATTTAAATACCTACTAGAAAGCAAAAATTAAATTCTGACCTCAACCGTCTTATACTATGTCAGAGATAGTCAGAGAATTATAGTTTTATGAATCAAACTGCATTAAAACGTACCTAATTAAAATAAGTTACACATACTTGGTGAACTTGGTGATATGTTCTTATAATCTACGGTGAATATCGACAAAACGCTGCAAAGCCATTGTGTTGTAATGCAAATCTAGTGGGAATGTTTAATGCAAAACAGAAAAAAACCTTAAAAATCTTCATTGTTTCAAAATTTTTTAGTGATTTTCGAAAAGCTGTATCTCATTGAAAAATTATCCTATCGAGATAAACAAAAAAGCATTTTGAAGCTTTAAGTCTGTAGTTTCAAGACTTTTTGATAAATATTTTTTTGGGCTACCGTTATCGAGCAATCAAAAGAAAGATCTCGAGAAAAAGTTTTTCACAATCTTTTTATTTTTTTTTTTTAGGACTGTCCATGGACCTGGGACACTTTTTACAATTTTCAATCAATAATCAGCTTATTTATTCAGCTTCAATTTGATTTGAAAGATCTCCGTGCGACTGTTGGTTGCCGAGATATCTATAGTTGAATGAAAAACTGTTTGTCTTTAATCATCGATATCTCTGCAAGAAATTATTGCAGAGTAAATCCAAGCGCAGTTTTGAAAACATGAATAAGTTCTCTACAAGGGTCTGTCATGGTTTTCGAAGAGAAATTTTTTTCTTCCTTGACATCAATTTAAAAAAGAGTGCAAAAATGACTACAGTTTTTTAGAAAATCTACCGCTAATTTACAAATATTTATGGGAAAAGTAATGTTAAGAGAAATTTTTTGCAGCTCAATGTATCCACAATAACCCTATAAATTGACAATTTGATATATCAAACCGTTTTTCTCTTCCCAGTATCAGTCTTGGAAAGAATTAAATAAACGTGTTAATTGCTCCTAAACATTACGTAATCATTATCAAATTGAGAAAGAAAATTTTTCTCTCGATTTTTTTTACAATTTTGCATTAGATATAGTTTAAATTTAAATGCTAGATTAATGTAGTGGTAAAAAAACTAAAGAGTAATTTTTTGCACTTTCTTCAAATTGATGTTGAGGGTGAAAAATAAATTTTTCTTCGAAAACCATGACAGGGCCTTGCAGAGAATTTATTCAAGTTTTCAAAATTGCACTTGGATTTACTGTGCAATAGTTTCTTGTAGAGATATCGATGATTAAAGTCAAAAGTGTTATTTTTCATTCAATCATCGACATCTCGGCAACTAATAATAGTCGCACGGAGACATTTCGAAAAACAAATTGAAGCTGAATAAATAAGCTAACGGACGTCTGTATGGATTGAGTTTGAAAAAATTTTCTAGAGTCCATGGATATTCTCCTAAAAAAAGAAAATTTGGAAATTGTCCAAGTATTTCTTTTGATTGTTCGATAGCCATAACTCAAAAAAAATTTTGTTTAAAAATCTTGAAACTAAAGACTTAGAGCTTCAATGCTTTTTTATTTATCTCGATACTACCATTTTTTTAAAATTTTTTGTTTCTTTAATTTTTTCCAATAGTGTACATGTTTTCGTCAATGTTTAATAAAATATTGAAACCAAAGATTATAGTTTTACGATATTTTCACCAAAAACTTCACAAAGTCCTTCACCTTCCCTGAAAGACCATTCAAGTACAGAAAACACATCCTACAAGAAAACTGCAAATCGTATTTCTAAATAAACTGCCTTAACAGCTCTAAATCTGCCCTAAACTTCGGCGTAGCGCCCGCGCTAGCTCGCAGCGAGACTGGAACAACATGTGAAATATGTATTTCTGCAATAACCATTTGCTAATGTCGGATAAAACATTAAATAGCATTTTAGTCGGCGCTAATGGATCACTTCAAATAACTTATTATCACTTCTATCGCTGGATTTCGCCTATTCCACTCAACGGCTCTATCGGCGGTGCAATTATGCGCCCCATTGAAGCTCTCTCGTGCAGAGTACAGCGCGAAATTTTAGGGATATCTTTTTTAGAAGCAGGCAACGTTCGTAATCGTTAATGTTTTTAATTAATCTCTAAATGGCGTTATTAAGTTGCCGTTATTCGGTTGGAGCCCCTAAGCTCTCCGTGCAGGGTGTTTCGTCACACCAACAGGGTGTTTCGTAATATTTTGCCATTACTTTGGCTGCTTTTTTTCTTAATTAATTTCAAGGCGTATACGCTTATATCCTATTCACAAATTGTTAATTTATATAAAAAAAAGGTAATTTTAAAAAATAAAATTAAACAAAAAAATTTACAGCACAGAAACATTGGTAAGTTTTGTTCAGTTAAAAGTTAGTGTGATTTTGTTATGCGTTAAATTAGCCGAAAAATATAGTAAATATATAAACATTACAGTGAAAGTTTAAATATAAATTTTTCATAATTTCCAATATACCGGATGTTTCTAAAATAAGTGCCACCCTTAAAAAAGGGTGGCAGAAGGCACGAAATTGAGCAACTTTTATTAGGCATCTGATGGTCCAAATGTTTCTGTTTTCGAGAAAATGAATTTTAGAAAATTAATCCTGTGCATCTTGCGCACGTGCATTGTTTGCAGTATTACTTAGCCGGCGCAGCGTATAAAACTAACAGTACCGTGCTTCGTGTACTACGGGGACAATTATTACACACCCCTATAATATACAAAAGGTTCAGGAATTAAATAACAATGATTTTCAACCTCGTGTGGAATTTTGCCAGTGGTTTCGACATCAAATAGCGTTTGACACTTTTTCTTTACATGTACATTCCAGAAATAATTCGTATTGCGCTTGCGCTTGATGCCTGAATTTCTTCTAGGATTTCTACCGCTAACAAGGTTAATGCTGTGACCCAAGATCTTTGATTACATTTCTCATGACTTTCTTATTGGGAAACTCTTTAGATATGGCACCAGAGGCGTTCCATTAAAACTTTTCAAATCTTGTCTCCTAACAAGCGACAATATGGTACCTCAAGGTCCTCTCTCGGGGCCACTGTTTTTTGTAATCTATATGAATGATCCTCATTTTTTGTATCCAGAGATATATTCTTCATGCTGATGATATATCTTTAATTTATAGTAATAAAAAACAAGTTTCTCTCCAATGAACTGTTAAAGAAACAGAAAGCAAAGTCACTGAGTGGTGTGTGAATAATAACAATCCTAAATTGTTTCGTTGGGTTTAATCGTTGATGATCGCTTATGTTGGTCATCTCACGTTGCTTTTTTGAGGAAAAAACTATCACTTGATTAATATATTATCCGTTTATTAAGGACCAGTTTTAATTAGAATACACTTTTAGAATTATATTTCTCTTCATTTTATTCCCATCTCTGATACGGCGTTAGTCTTTGGGGAAATTCAGCTGCTATGCAAATATTTAGAACGCAAAAAGTAATCAGAATTATTGCAAATGTAAATTTTTGGACCACTGTCAGTCTCATTTTAAACAATCGGCGGATTAATGCCTTTGCCTACCCTTAAATGTAATAATACAAAAAAAAAAAACAAGAAACATTTATATCTGTATATCAGAATACAATGATGGCGGAAACACTTATGGAGGAAAATACCAGCGAATGAACTGAAATATTGCAGGAATGCTAAAATATTACTGCGGGTTTAAAAAAATCAAATTTTGTTTGTAACACAACAAATGTAAACATTAATACAGCTGCAAATATGTTGTAAAAACTGCGTACCTTCCGCAAATTCTCATGCAACTATTTCAATCAATAAACGTTATTTTTTTCATCAGATTAATATAGCATGTATATCTACTTACAGTATATGTAATATGCTTAAAATTATAACGAGCGTTCAAATAAAAACGTGGTCAAGTTGGTTCTGAAAATTTGGACGTAGGGCGTAGCGTATAGCAAATGAACTTAAACGTCATCTGTCAAAGCGCTATATCGCCGCTATCAATTTGAATATTTCCGTTTTAAAAAGCGTTTAAAATGGTGTTTTAACCTAAAAGCGGACTGAAGAATTAGAATTAAAAGAAAATGTCCAACAAATAATGGAAAATGCGCCAAGAACTTCTGTACGTGTTTTATCACAAATGGTGGGAGTATCAGTCGGTACCTGCCACACAGCGTTAAAAAAAGATTTGCGTTTGTTCTCCTATCGTTTAACTTGTCAGCAAGAACTTCATGAAGTTGATTTTCCGCGACGGGCTGTATTTTGTGAATTGTTTTTAAACAACTACGGTGAACTTCACAATATCACCTTTTTTTCTGATGAAGCCTTGTTTCATTTAAGTGGTTACGTAAACTCACAGAATATGAGAATGTGGTCTTCTGAAAAAACAGATAACTTTTTTGTCGAGGGCCCTCTACACGCTCAAAAAATTGGAGTTTGGTGTGCTCTCAATCGAAGGAGGATTTATGGACCTATTTTTTTAATGGTATCTACTCTTACTGCGCAAAGGTATAGAGAAGAAATTATCGCTCCTTTTGTTAACCAGCTGGAAGAAAACGAAATTATAAACTTTTACTTTCAACAAGATGGCGCAAGGGCACATACGGCAGGCGAGACGATGAATATGTTGAGGGAAGTTTTCCAAAATCGACTAATAAGTCTCAATGCTGAACATGAATTTCCACCGAGGTCATGTGATATTACGCCGTGTGATTTCTTTTTGTAGCCTTACCTTAAAAACACTATTTTTGAACTGCCTATTCCTGATTTAAACCATCTGCAGGCTCGACTTATAGACAAGATTCGTGAAATTAACAATACCCCGAGCATCTTAGAAAATGTCTTTGAGGAACAGGTGTGAAAAGTGCTTGGAACAAGGAGGGGGACACTTTCAGCAGCTGCTTTAATTTATTGTTATAACAAGGAGGGGGACACTTTCCGCAGCTCCTTTAATTGTTTGTTATTGTTATCACGATTATTCTTTAAAATAAAGTTATATAGTCATTAACGTTATTGAAACTGACAGCTGCTATACAGCTCGTTGAGAAATGAGGTTAAGTTGGTCGCTATAAGCTACT
Organism: Anoplophora glabripennis; assembly: GCF_000390285.2. Classification (NCBI taxonomy): domain Eukaryota; kingdom Metazoa; phylum Arthropoda; class Insecta; order Coleoptera; family Cerambycidae; genus Anoplophora; species Anoplophora glabripennis. The sequence goes on from NW_019416445.1 coordinate 201,634, forward strand.
CCCTACGTCCAATGTGTCAGAGCCAACTTCGACCACGTTTTTATTTGAACGCTCGTTATATTCTTGTCATACAGAAAAACAAGCCCCACGTTGGGTGCCAACTACATTTTTCCGATAGTATTTTTCTAGAAAACCATACGCAACCGTTCTAATTTAGTCAAACCGAGTTTTCAGAACAGACATATAACTGCTAAACTACATCGGACGTAGCCATCTAATCTTTCGATGCAGCGCTAATGCATTCGTGCCCTGCGTTGGAAATGCCCGAAAGCGTCCGAATATCTCTGGGAAATCTGATGATTAAATGGAAAATTCGTGTTACCATAAACGCACACGAAAACAGGGTAGTCCATTTAATTTATATTTATTTTAATAATCCAGGAAACACATGATTTAATGTAACAGTTTTGTTTTGGCAGCGAAATGCGTTTCAATTAAAATCAATTAGCTTTTAGCGTTCTTGCCAACAATTAAAGTAATCCACATATCACATTTATTTATTGCAGCCTTCCATCGCTAAAAGCCCCGCGTATAAACTAATTATCTAACTGGCACTTTAATAGCGCGCTATCTTTGAAAAAAATTTAATTCCACGTGAACGTATATTATTTTCGTATCAATTCAAAAGTATCACTTAGTGGAACAAATCTAGATTATACAGTGTCCCCAAATGGTTGAAGCGGAGCTCTACCACAGATTCCTGAAATCAAGACCAACCCACCTGATAACACTCTGAAACTATTTTAGCTGGAAACTTCTGGTTTGGCACATGTCTTTATTAATCTGAGTCTCATACATTTCTTGAATATTTAAGAAAATAGCATAAAAGATTTTATTTTTTTGGGGTCCCCACACTCTTGATCACACCAGAACTTTATTGTTTGCACAGGATAATTCATAAAACAATCTGCCTACCTTTTTTTACACTCCCGTTTAGAAAAACTTATGAAAAAAATTATTTCATGACAAAGGAAGATACAGTAAACAAAGTGGGGATCTACGAATTTGTTCTAAGGGAAAAAATATTGAACGAAATAATACAAAATAAATAAAACACCTAAAAAACTTTCTTTAATAAGATTTTAAATCCAGAATTGAATTAAAAAACATGAGTCAGCAGCATAAAACAGATGTTTTTTTTTTAAGAAATTTATTAAAGAGGCAAATATATTTTAGACTGAAAAACAATTGTGATTGATGCACTCATGTTCAAACCTTCCCAAGTAAAATCTGTCAAAGGTGATAATAGAGCAGCAAGAATACAATATGCTTCCTTTAATGGCTGCATTATTTAACAACAATACATCAGGTGTGTATTATTAGCTGTAGTTGGGACATAGTTTTTCTGCGAAGTTAGACATCTTTTGTGTACCTGGGTTTCTAATATCGAAGAAGATTGTTTGACAATTTTTTAAATTTACATGAATTATCTTAATACTTTTGAAATAGGGTGATAAAAAAACGAAAAACTATGCGCAAGATCAGTAAATAAGGCAAAATATTATGCAAACTAACAAAGCAAAAAATAGATGACAAGTATACATCATTGTAATCAGAAAAAAGAGAGGAATCAAAGCAGTAACAAATATACACTATACAGGGTGAGCCATTAGTGCGAGAAAGTAAAATAACTCCCTTGTTACTCATCATAATATAGAAAAAAAGTTTTTATAAAAGTTGTACAGAATCAAGAAATCTAAACTACAAAATTAATTTGAAACATACAGGGCGATGAGTAAAAACGGGACACGCCAAAGGTTATATTTTTTAAATGAAACGCCCTGTATATTTTTAAACATATGAATTTCCGAGAAAATTCTATATATGGCAATATAAACAATTTATCATTTTAGTGCGGGGTTGCCAAGTTATGTAGAAAATTATTTGAATTTTGGAAAAAACATGACCTCGAAACAGTTGTATTAACTTTCAGCTACTAACACTTGGAACAAAATAATTAATCAGAGTTATAGGCAAATGTTAGACAAAGGCTCCTATATTAGCTAATATCGATATTTTATACAGGGCATTTTTTATAATACGATCATTTTTAGAAAGTTTAAACTTGATTTTCTATAATTTTTCAAATGGAAAAACCCTGTATTTTATTGTTCTATTTTATTAACATATCGGTCCAATTCAACTTTTATTAAAAAAGTTTTATATGTAAAATTGTTAGTTTTTAAGATATACCTGTCGCAACAAATCTGAAAAAACTTAATTTTGATTATTTTATAGAATACCACAAATAAATATTAAATAATAAAATTAACTCAAAATGGAATGATAAATTATGAACTGACAAGCTGACACAAAGTGACAGTTTTTTCCAAAGCCATTTCGTGCGACCGAAAATAATAAAAATTAGATTTTTCCAGAAATGTTGCTTATCTTAAAAACTAACGACTTTAGGTGTAGAACAGACTTAATAAAAGTTGAAGTGGACTGTTATGTGAATAAAATAGAACAATAAAATACAGGACGCTCTTTGAAAAAATTTAGAAAATCAAGTTTAAACTTTTTAAAAATGATCCAATTATAAAAAATGCCCTGTATAAAATATCGATATTGATTATAGCTAATTATATTGCCATATATAGAATTTTCTCAGAAATCCATGTTTAAAAATTTACAGGGTGTTCCATTTAAAAAATGTAATATTTGGCCTGTCCCATTTTTACTAATCGCCCTGTATGTTTCAAATTAATTTTGTCCTTTAGGTTTTTTGATTCTGTACAACTTTTATATAAACTTTTTTCTGTATTATGAATAACAAGGGAGTTATTTTACTTTCTCACACTTATGGCCCACCCTGTATATGAGGCTTCATTGAAAAAAATAACAACAGTTTGGTTTCGAAATGTTTTTTGTATATTGCTTTAAACTCACTAGAAAATGAACTTGTAAAATTCTGATTCTACTATGGACTTCAGGAAAACCTTCAGCTTTAAATGTACTGAAATATAGAGCGTTCAGGAATTCCGTCCCTACACTTCAATAACTATAACAACTTTGAATTGATTTGGTCAACCCATTTTGAAGATATAAACAGAAACATGTTTGTATTACGCCTATCATGGACGTCATAATTGAAATAGATGATATACCTACTAGTACTTTTAATAGTTAACAATATGATTTTCATTATTTTTTAAGTCAACGCGATAAACAAACAATTATCAGAAAAAATGAGAGTCAAGGTGAACATTACAGTTCCGGCATATGCCGAGGCCATGCTTTGTATGTATTTTGTACGTTTCGCGTAATTTTAAAACCAGCATAACGCAAGGACGACAATTAACACAATATTTTAAACCAGTATTATATAGGATGTCCGTTCAACGTCTGGAAGCGAAATGAGAACACAAAATTACAGTCGTGGACAAAAAACGGTTACCGATCTGAAACGTTTGAAAGGGTTTAAAGTACGAAAATAATAAACGACGAAAAATAGCTTAGGTTGGAAATATTTTGTTGTCCTTATACAGAATGTCCGTTTAATATTTAGAAGAATTCTTGCGAAAAACTACATCAATTTAATGTACAGTCGTGGACAAAAAAAGGTTTGCGATCTGAAACTTTTAAATAGTATAAAGTCTGAAAATTATAAAAGATAGAAAGAGGTTTAGCTAGGAACCTTTTTGTTGTGTACTATTAGAGTTTAATTAATTTCATTTTTTTGCTTTTGTTCTGCTTCATGGACAACTTGATATCAACAATACAAATACAATACAACAATGAAAAAAAAGTAAAGACTTGTGAATTTTCGATTTGGCTACAAAATTGTTATTATTTAAAAAATGTTGATAAAATTTGATATTGGCCCATTTTGGGGGGGTGGTGAATCCAGTGGCATAAATATGGGACGTGGATTTTGTGGTATCACGATCATTTTCCTTCACAAAGCACACCATCAAAAAATCGCACAATAAATAAAAATTTTACAAATGGGTCATACTATGTATGAAAATACATTTCACTTTAGCTGTCAATTAGTAAATCAATACCTGATTTCCTTAACAATTAAAACATTTCTAATTTCCCCAGGAAAAGTTAATAACAAGAATAATCAATTCTATTTCTTCAAATTCATTGAAGAATCTTACTACAGTTTTCTCGGGAGTGATTACACGGTACCAAAAACATTCAGTAGAACCACTTTTGAAATTCCTGTAATTCATTCCTGGACACAATACCTCCAATACACAAATACGCCCACTCACACTATCAACACTACGAAAACGAAAGCGTGAAGAAAAATTAGATTATTCCGTAGTATGCATTCACTGACAGGCCCCGATTCAACAGTGGGCATTGTTGTGCTATCTTTTATTAAGGCATAATACGCTAACATAACATCGTTTTCAATATCCTAAGTCGGGTTACATAATATCCATTAACTCGACGCTTGTTGTGTCTCGGACAATAACGGAGCTTAACAAACATAAAATTGGCTGGTATGAAAAGATCGGGATTGAATCAATAAGTAATATTGACAAAGTAATTTCCCATAACGATTTATGTTAACAATACTAATTTGAGCGACAGCCGTTTGTTACTTACTTGAATTTATTAGCAATACGGGATTTTATGTGGCACTAAAAAGTTTTTATGCGCCCAATCCGGGCTCTGCTCAGATGGACTCAATTAAAATCGAATGAAGCCCTAAAAGTTGATTAACGTTTTTGTATATTTACTCCCGTCGTTTCGAGATGATTACACTCTTACTTACCTCTTCATTCAATGCTTTTCCAGAACAACTGAAACTAATCAATAGACAATTCTGGTAATTTTAAGGCAATGCATTTTCAAAATGGTTTCATGCGTTGGAAGAAATAATTGGGTCAACTATACAGTACGCGCCTAAAGTATGGAATAAATTCAGTAAAAACGAAACAAATTTTTTTGGGAAAAATCCTCGAACAGGTCGATTTTTAATTTTAAAAATACATATTTTAGCATAAAAGGCGATTTTCATAGATATTTTTTTAAATAGCAACCCCCTATTTTTTTTCTTGATTCCGAAAGATTATTTCATTGTCGATCCGACAGTATTCAAATGTTGCCTCTTACACAGGAAAGTTTTCGAATAAATGACGATTGAATGTTAGAAAAAGATATATTATTATTATTATTAACGTACACTTTGAACTTTGAATAGCCCCATAAGAAATAGTCCAGGGGTGTAATATCTGGGGATCTCGTGGGCCGTTCTATCGGTCCTCGTCTGCCGATCCACCTCCTAGGAAAACAATTGTCCAGAAAATCTCGAACAGGGCGCGCATAAGTAGTGCGGAGGTGCACCGTCTTGCTAAAACCATATGGTGTCATCAGGAATATCAGGGTCATTATCGTTAGGAAAAATTACTGCAAGCGCTGGAACAAGGTCATTTTGTACATTCTAAATATATTTTTCCTGTAAGGGTTCCATCGAAGAAGAAAGGCCCTACTATTCTGTTGTCAACTATTCCAGCCCACACATTTCATTTCTGTGGGTGTTGGGTATGTGTCTCTGCCATCCAATGAGAATTTTCCCGACTCCAATACCTGCAAGTTTGACGGTTCACTGTACCATTGAGACAAAACATGGCCTCATCTGAAAAAAGTATTTGCCGGTGTAAATCTCTATTTACTTGACATAAATCCATCATAATTTCACAAAAGTGTAAGCTGCGGTCGGGATCGTCTTGATTGAGTTCCTGCACAAGTTGAATTTTGTAGGGATGATATTTTTCTCCCTCAGGATACGTAGCACTGTGGTCTGACTAATTTCATTGTTTAATTCAACCAATCGTGAAGTATTATGAGGATTATCTACCATACTTATCAAAATGTTCAGTTTGTGATCTTCACTAACGCTAGGACGTCCAGGTTTTGGAATATCTACAACATTGCCAGTTTCTATAAATTTAGATTATATTTAGATTACTGACTGTTGATTGGCTGATTAAATAAATTGCAAACTTCCTGCTGCGTTCTAGTCTTATCCCCGCATCCGATAAGAATTAAAATTTCAATTCTTTGTGTGACAGTTAAATGTGCCATAATACTTTAAATTCAACAGTAATTTTTATATCGCTTACAATACTTAGAAGGTCGGTATGACAGTGACACTTTGTAAAGATTTACACCCACGTGATCCATAAAAAACTTCAGGCATTTCGAAAAACTAAATTTGATAACGTTTTTGCTTTATTTTAATTGATTTGGGTTTTCTAATATTCAATCGTCATTTACTCGAAAACTTTCCTATGTAAGATGGCAACATTTTAATACTGTCGGATCGACAATGAAACGATCTTTCGGAATCAAAAAAATTGGGGGTTGCTATTTAAAAAAAATGTCGATGATGTCATTACTCGAAAACAAATGACGGTTGAAAATCGCCTTTAATGCTAAAATATGCAATTTTTAAATTAAAAATCGTCCTGTTCGAGGATTTTTCCCTAAAAAAAAAATTTTGTTTCGTTTTTACTGAATTTATTCCATACTTTAGGCGCGTACTGTACAGTATTTGCAATGTACAAGATACAAAAATAATACATGTTCTAACCATGCACATACTCTTGTAGGCTGTACATCAAGATATCGCTTCACAAATAGTCTAAATTGATTCACATTCATAGTCCTGAAATATTTAGTATGGATGCAAATTAGGCATTGTAATACACTTGTTTGTTTGTTGTTGAACCGAAATTGAAACGTTCACGTCAAAAATCTCGCGCACTACGATAGCGACGTTCAAGCGCATGCGCGGGCCCGGTTTATTACATGAACTATCAATGTGCAACTTTCTGAAAATAAAAGTTTTACCCTTTCTGTAATTGTCTAAAGTCCCGGTCCGATATGTCTAATAGTTAATTAACAATTAACATGATAAAAAAAAGTTATCTTGAGAATAAAGAGGCGTGGCTGGTTTCTGTTTTTTAAAATTACCGTAAAAATAAGCTCTATTCAATGCAAAAAGAGCAAATTCCCGAGCGGCTTTTGTCTGACCCTAGGACAATTTGTTTATAACGCTGTTTCGCACATCCTATACTTTGTTAGTTGCAAAGGGCTACTTAAATTCAACTTTTTGAAATTTTCCTTTTTCGATACACTTCTTTGGATCAGTTAGAAGTTATATCTAACTAACGTTTAGTTATTGACCGTCTTTTCCATAAATTTCATCAACATCCATCGCTTTTTACAATAATAATGAGTAATTTTACAATTAACAAATTGGTGAGATATGACTAGATACCTTTAATTGGAGGTAATTTAATTACCTACAACATAAAATGACTAATTTTCCGATAGATTGCCTAGATTTTCGAGATTTCTTTGATATCATTGTACATACCATTCCCTGTCATAAAGTATATACAATAAAATGTCTACTAATAATTTTTTCAGATTCAAACTCTAATTTGACTGTAGTATAGTATCATCAATTGAGATAGACGTCAAATCTTACCTCCTTCTAATTTACTTAGCCCACAAAAACACATATACTTTCCTTCAGGTTAATCAACAACTGGATATAGCCACTCATAGGAAGGATACAATTCAAAACTCAAGTAGGCTTTTCTCCCCCATTTAGCCTTCAGACTTCAACGTGATGTTTAGACGTTTAAGAGTTATTAATCGGGAAAATATTTTCATTTCAATACGATACCTTTTTAGCAACAGATGCCCAGCAACTTTTAACTTGTATTTAATCAATGAATTATAATTCAAATTTCAACACTGGTAGTAAGGAATTTTTTGAAAGACATTTTTTACGAGTATATTATTATTGTCCAAAATGATTTTTAAAATAAGTCCTTTACAAGGAAGCAATACACTATCTGCAGTTCAATTTTATATTAAACAACAACTTCCTCTTGTACAATCTTCAGTTCCAGCTCGTGAGATATGGGGGTCACATAGACCACAAAACAGCAACGAAAACAGAGCAAAAATTCGACCGAGTTCCGGATATACAAAAGACCAAGGTATATAACTCGTTCAATTTAATCTACAAACCAATTTAATATACTTAAATGACAATAAGGAATAAAAATTGAATTATATATAAGCTATTAATATGATTAAAGTGAATCAATACTGCCTTGGACCATAGCAAAGATATTTAACAGAGGAGTAAGGTATTTTTCAATTACTATTAACGAAATTGATTCAATTGTTTAGGGCAAAAAAAAACTAATTTACATTACAATAACATAAAAGAATGTAATGTACTTTTATTCTTGTGTATGTTTAATTTCTTTTGGTTTATAGTAAAATAAATTAAGGATGTATATCGGCGTCCGAAGGAAGTGAGGATCGTAGGGGGGTCCTATGCTTTTCTTAAGGGACTAAAACCCGCTACCAAGTTGAAAAAATTAAATTCTATTGAAATTATTTGCGATAAACATTATTATCTATATAGCAAAGAAATCTACTAAATATGCACATAACATACATATTGAAAATTAACAACATAAAAATATCATATTTAAGTAGTTTTAAATTATATTTAATGAACGCATAAACACTATGTAGATGTGGCAACAGCGCTAATAATCGAGTGCAGTTGTACACACTGCGAACCTACAGACCTCTGCGCGTCAAATTCGGGTAAAGATGCGTACGCGTTCAAAAATGTATTGTGTGTAAACTATGTAAAATATAATTATTATATATAGCAAATATATCGTTTTATCCTCGCGAAGATTTGTATCCTTTATTTAAAATCCGTAAATCATGTGAACTGGTAAAACAACAAGAAAATAATTATGTTAAATTAGTTCTAAAGAAACGAAATGACACTCGCGCCCATCTCTCGTCCAAGTCAAAGAAAATGTTGGATGCAATTTTGAAGGTTCTGTGATAGAAATTACATTATTACTCACTGTTCGTGTTTTTCGTCTCTATTTTAGTAATGTTACAAAAGTTTTGCAACTATAACTAATTTTTTAGATATAAAGTTCGCTGAGAAATATTTATGTTCCTTTGTTATTCCGTACAAATGCTTTTATCTCAAGTATTACTAATTATATTAATCAAGTAAAGAAAACTTTATGTAACCCTAAATATTGCTGGGTACGGATTACGATGTTTTTATAAACCATTAAATATATTAAAAGGATTTATCAACTGTATTTTTTATTCCAATAAATATATCACAGCTTCCTAACCATTTTTAATTAATTTAGTTTTTTAAAAACATTACAAAAAATAATCTGTTGTGGATAATTTATTGTTGATAATGTACATGGGATTTAGGAAAAATGTATATGTTTGAAATCAATTTCGTTTTTATCAAGTCTTTCAAATGTATTCCCTCCTTGCTGTCAGCTGATTGCGACGTTGCCACATTAATCCTCAAGTCGGACAGAAATGCAATTATTGGTTTCTGTTGCTAATTAATACAGCTGTACTATGTTCAAAACTTACATTAGTTTTACATACTATCTATGGAAAAGTTTTGTTTCACAATTTCTAAATTTTTTTCTCAGTTATGGGCAAAAATGAGTCGCACCGTCCATCTTCGCCATATAAACCTATGTTAAAATGAACAACTTTCAACAACAATATCTCAAAATCTAGATTCAAAAAAAAATTTAAAAAAATATGACGCACTGAGGAAGCACTGGGTAATACGCTATATAAATTTCAAGTACATTTTAGTAAACCCGATATACCTCTTTAAGCTTTTACAAAATCTCTTTCCTGATTTGGCTGGATTCTGAATATGCACAATATTTTACCGATTTTCTAAACAGTTTATCTAAGGATGATTATCACGAGATAAATGAATACTACCTTCATTATTTTGTTTCATTTTTGTTTTCCTCGAAACATTTTCCTAATTTATCGAAGCATTCGCGATTCCCTCACTTCACAACATTCAGAAACGTACTATACCACTAACAACAGAAACCCATAACGAATGACTTTCCTTTATTCAGTTTTAATTGGTTTATATTGACAGGGCGTATTTGAAGAAGCGAAAGATAATAAAACCTTAATTATTTATACCTAGTTAGAGCAGTAAGTAGCGTTAACGATGAGGCGTATAACTGCATTATTTGATATGGGTTAATAAAACAGTTTTATGATCTTCAGTCGACTATTAACTTCTTTTATTTTTACCATTAAAAGGAGAAAACGACGTTGTACAATTAAAGATGCGTGGACAGGTGAGTAAACTAATAGCTTCTTTAAACTACGGTAAAATGAAAGGAAACGGAAAAGCTGCAAAAAACTGTTACTGTGGTACTTAAGGAATAAGTACTTCTTGAAGAAAAATGCATGTGTTTATAATGATAGGGTCATTTATATTAAAAAATATGTGCAGGTACCTTGTTTAATAAAAAAAAAAACAATATTTAACTTCAAATGTACTAGTAGAAGTTGACAACAGAAAATATAAATAGATGAGTATTAACGAATAAATAAATAGAACATAAAACAGAAGAACCTAGATGAGTACGGAATAATGACAAAAAATCCTAGGTCAAAGAACAATGTTAAGAAACGGGCAATTTTGGGCCATCAAAGGAAAAGTATGGAACCAGTATTTTTATTATAATTTTGGGTGCTGAATACGAGTATGCTATAAGACTGAACTTGAAACGTTCAAAGTCAAAATCCTTGCGCACCGAGCGCAGCGATTATGCGCATGCGTGGACCTGGCACTCCTTCTCCCGTGTGCAGGCCGTTCATTAACATTAACTGCTGCTAGCGCGTTTATTACATGAACTATCAAAGTAAAACTTTCTGAAAATCAAAGTTTAACCCTTTCTTTAATTGTCTCTAAAATACCGGTACGATACGTCCAATAGTTAATTAATGTAGGTGATTTTCCATTTTTTTAAATTACCGTGAACATAAGCTCTATTTAATGCAAAAAGAGCGAATTCCCGAGCGGCTTTTGCTTTTTTGTTAATTGTAAAGGGCTACTAAATTTCAACTGACGTTTCTTTGGATCAACTGAAACCTATACCTAGGATATTAACTTATAAAATTAACGTTTAGTAATTAGTAATTAAACAATTAGTTGGAAAAGACGAACGAAATTAATTTGCAACAATTTTACGGTCTAACGTATCGGCCTTTTAGGCCAAGGCGAATCTGTCGAAATATTCCACTTGTTGGATGTAAGAGGGGGCAAGCTAATTTTTGCTGGAATATCTTTAGTACAACTCACACAAGAAAAATGTAGATCCCTGGATCTGGACGAGGTCTGGAACATTTTCAAAATTGCAAAAATGTTTAAAAAATTTAAAAAATACCTATTTTATCTGAAGTTTTTATTTATATCTTGGAGCCTATGCATTTTGGAAGAGTATAGAAGAGGAAAAAAGTTTTAGATTTGAATTTTGCACAATATACTGTAGGTAAGTTAAAAATATTTCAATTTATTACCGATGTTGCAAAATAGCAATAATTGATGAAAAAAAGGCAAAACAATCAAGTTTTTTGGATAATTTTTTTAAAATATTTTAATTGCTCAGAGGGCATCTAATTTTGAAAATAAATTTTCGAATTTTCAAAATGTTGCACAGCCTCAATTAAAGCATCTAAATACTTGAATTTTTTCACATGGAAAAGACCGCTCAAGCTTTCAAATGATTTTTGAAAAATTGAAATCGGTTGGTTAGGACGGCCACAGTAAATTTTTAAAATTACCACTCTTTTTTTTTATTTTTAAACAATTAGAATACATTTATCAATTTGCAATTTAGTTTTTTTCAAATATTATAATTTTAAAGTGCTCGGAAAGACGCGTCTTATTTTAAAAAAAGTTAAATTCTCAAGATATAAGCTGTCAAAGTTTATCGGCATTTACCGTTAATTTATAAACAATTTAGCAATAATCTTTGATCCTGTGGCTTAATTTTTCCGAGTTCTAAGCTGGAAAAAAATTTCTTATTCATAAGTTCGGCAACATAGATAAATCATCGGAAAAGCTGTCGCTCGCACGCGCGAAAAGTGATTCAAAATACGAAAAGTGGGGGAGGGGGCTTTCGCTCCGAGACTGAATTCGGAGGTTCAAAATGCGAAGGTACGAAATAATTCCATTATCTCGACTTCTAATGGACCAATTTCGATCTTTTTATTTTTAATCCGATGTCTCGCGAGCCAAGGAATTCGAATATCGTAATGCCAACTGTCTAATTTGTACATATTTTGTTATAAACAAAGTTTATTATCTATGCATTAAATATACCTACTGTATATTTTACTCTATGCTATTGCATTTTTTTCAATGAAAAAATTTGTTTACCTATATATTTCAACACTGAATATGAATATATTTAGTTATAATTATTACAATTATTTAAATAATTTTTGTTTAAATAAATAAAAAAAATTATTTGGAAGTTAATTTTTTTGTTAAATGCAGATAAAATTAAGAAAAAATAGTACTTTAAAATTCTAATTTTTGAAAAAAATTAATTACAAATTCATAAATGTAATCGTTAAGGTCCAAACGATAACCATGATCTTCATCAACAATTTATGATTAAACACTGGTTTGAATTGATAGATTTTGTTGTATACTAAAATTCTTTGAATATGTGATCTGCTAATATCTATGATTTCTGACCTTTTCCTGAGTTCCTTTGAATTGTCTATAACTGCAACAGTAGCAGCATCGTTATCATTGTATTCTTTTTTTATCTTTTTAAAATTCTTTACATCACCAGTGGTACCGAATTTTATAATTAGCTTGCGATCTGCTCTACGGGTTACAGTTAGTTTTGGATACTTTACATTAAACATTTTTATTGCATATAGATATGAAACATTACCGATTCCATAACATTTCACAAGATAAATTCGTTGCTTCAGGGTCAGCATTATTAATAAAAATTATTCTGTGGGCAGTTAATAAAAATAAATATGTTGACTTTGACATTGATAAGGTAACTATATGGTATGTAAGATAGTTAAAAATTGAGGCGTCTTTTTATAGATTATTGTGAAAATGTGATTATTCTTTTTTTTTACTAAACCCCGTATTTAAGCATTTCTTGTGTTCTCGAACAACTTTGTTAAATACAGTTTTTAACGAAAAGAAAAACTTTGCTTAGGGAAAATTTCACATTTCGAAATTTTTTTGGACGCCTGGTTACTGCGGTATACCGTATAGGAACAAAAATCTAACATCTCTCGAAGCACCGTGACGAACCCTAAAAAAATCAGCATTGGCGATATATCTCTTGAAGACTAGAGGTAAGGAAACTATAAAATTTTTCCATTTGTGCTTTGTACGTCGATTTGTTTCATTTCGGTAATATTTTTGTTTATATTTTGGTTAAAAACAAAATCCTAGGAAACGATACGTAGTATCTAAGGACCAAATCCTTTGTGTCGCACTTACAAAGTCCACGCCGCGCCGTCACGTAATAGTCTTTCGACCGCCAATTTAATAAAATTGTTTGAATAAATCATCGGATGCAGAGCGGCCGGAGACAGTTTATGAAGCGGCTCTCCTTAATTATTAATTAAAACGAGAAACTAATTATGAGTCTGCGTAATAGATTATAAATGGAGTATCGGACTCGTTCGGGGAGCCCGTAAATATACATAAAGCGGCTCATTATAACATTTATTGGGCTTGAGCTGTCAGAAAGTTGGATAAACACAAAGTCGGAATTGCTGCCTTGTACTTTAGTTTTATAAGGATGCTTTTGACTTTGTTCAGCAAATTTCGCTGCGGTTACATATTTAATTAGCCCCGGAGATAATTAGATACAGGTTTAATTAGAACTTTTGATGAAGAGGCATTTCGTTGTGTCGTAGCTGAAATTACTCCGGGATTCATTATGTGTCCAAACTTATTTTTAAACTATTGTCCCAATTAGGACGAACTCCCAATTATTTCGGCTTGCTCGACAGCCTCCGCTGCGGTAGGGGGAAGGGGAGGTGGTGGGGGAACGGGGTACTTTTTATACAGATAGAACCGAATTTGATTACTACTTCAGGGATATTCGAATATGTTAGAAATATGGAAATGCTTAAATAGGTAAAATAATGTAGAATTTAATGTTTATAAAAAGGGCCCGATCTGAGGTATACGCGAGTCATCAGTGAATCATAAATATAAAGCTTGTTTTTCGAGAAAATAACAATGGCGCAAACCGCTTCTCTTTATATGTTACCGTTTTCGAGCTACAGGGCGTTTCTCGATTTTTGGCTTTTTGATGGAATAAAAATAAATGTTATATTTTTAGTTTTTGTGATATAACCACAATGTGTGTTTTTTTATATGAGACACCCTGCATTTTATTTCAAAAACGGAACGAGGGCTAAAAATGCTTTCCAAAAATTCAACTCTGTAAATTTTGCTCCTTGATTTAGTGTAAGATCCATAAGTATTGAAATTCAGTTTTAATTTTTCGAACATTCTCAAGCTGGATTGTGGCTTCTTTGGATACCTCAAAATTTAATAAATGTTTGTCAAACGTATTACGTTAATTTTACTACATTCAAATTATAAATACTTACCTACAATTGAAAAAGAGCCAAATATTCATTTCTTATATTAAAACTTTTATTAGTTTGTATTTGAGTAAAGAACAATTTTTGATTTGTGTTAACACTTCTAATAATGTTAAACGTCAAACTTATTTGTTTTCAATTGACAGTCATAAAACTTAAATATCGTTGGTATTTTGAAAATTTTATATTTTCCGCAAATCGACACAAAAATTAATGGGTAAAGTATATATTTTTGGAATCCTCAGTAATACACCATATTAATTAAAAAAATTAAAACACCCAAAAATAATATAATCAATTTTTCAATACCTATTTAACCATTTAAAGACAATTTATTAATTTCTGTGTAGGGAAAGTACCTTTTACATACACCCATGATATTAAAAAATTATTAGGAAGAGCTAATCAGAGTTAAAATTTATGTACATATGCCAAATTTGAAGATAAAATCAGCCTACTTTGATGTGTTTTTATTTCATAATGATGATTATTATAAAATTATTACCGATTGCCAGAAAATTTGGGTCTTTAATATGAATTTTAATTCTATAGTTTCTAATGATCCCCGATCTCTTACACAAAAAAAAAAATACTATATCTGAACATGATGGAGAAATTAAAAGTAGGCCGATTTGTTCCAAATATGCAACATGGGAATAAACTTTAACTCTGGACTAGTTTTCTAAAGAAATCTACTACAAAATAGTTAAGACGATATGTAGACCCTGTACATATTAAATGTAAGAAAAATATTGGCATTTACATTTATTATTGAGTTCTAAGGATGATGTCAACAACCATATTTCCAAATAGTTCATAATAAGAGATACCTTTTTATGTTAGCACACTGAAAACTACATTTTTGTATGTTTTGAACAGAAGAAAAATTTATTTGACACGAATAGGAGTTCAATCTTTATTCAAATTTGGTACTAAATCTGCAGGATATATGAATATGGCGATAAATGAGAAAATTTAGGCACTCATTTTGGTGTACCTTGTATAACAGTTAAACAGCGTGATTTTTTATACTATTATCTTTCTTTTTTGCCCAGATAATAGTGTAAACATTACTGCATAAATTAGTTCAATTCAATATGTGGCTCCAATTACGTTGTATTAATTGTAACCTTTAAAAAAGTATACTCCACTGACAAAAATTACATGCAACAGATTTGTTGAGTTATACAATCAATTTACTAAAAAAATACTCTAATAAGCCCAGAATTTTACTAAAATCATATGGTGAGTGTAAAGTAATTAAAATATTAATAGATTTTATAATTGACCAGTTTATTATGAGTATTTTACGTCAGTGTAGATGATGTAGATTTGAATATCAGTTTAAGAGAATCTAATGAAATACGATTTATAAATAGTTACTAAAGTCATAACATTATTATTAAAAATCTTAAGCAATCTTTAGTAAAGTCGTCATTATTGAAGTAATGCAGATAAGTTTTCGAAGAAGAAAAGAAAACAATATTTATTGGTAGGTACACAAAAAAGCGGAAAGCCTTGTTTATTTTTCAAAAAGAGCAAAGCGTATTAGTGTCGAATTTTTGGTCGGAATATTCCATGGTGAAACTTTAGTGATGGTTGAAGAAGATTTTAAACAATTCTCTTCAACAAAGATGAAATATACAAATTTTTAAATGAAACACAACAACAACAACAACAACAACAACAACAAGAATAATAATAATAATAATAATAATAATAATAATGTCAAATTTAATGTGTGTCTATCATACTAGTTCTAGTGAGCAAANAATGTTGAATTAGTTAATTATAATGCAATAATTCTGTTGAGTAGAGTGTTTAATAGTAAATATTCTTCTAATTGTACGTTCTAATAATTTTTGGCATGCCAATGTATGCCATAATACATTGATAATGAAAATTCCAATGATAAAAACCAAAAACCTTTTATTATTAACGGCGAAACGAGCAATTAGAAAAACATGATTGAAATTTAGGAAATACACTACTCTCGTCATCAGCTGATGGACTGTTTGTTAGTTACTGTAATAAAAAGTGTTCAGTAAAGCCTATAATATATTTGGACAAAATTATTATTGAGTTGCCCAATCAGAAGTATACGAGTCATAGATTTAAACAGAAGAATAGACGTTTTAAAATTGAAGAAGTATGGCTTCTAAAAGTAACAGCAGAAGAATCAGTATTAAAGAAAACTGCGATATCAAATCAAACTTTGCTTACAGTTAAGGAAGTAATCTCAGCTCAAACAATGCTGTTGCCGCTACTGATAATAGTGTTTACTACACTAATACGAATTCTTAATGAAAATTTTACAACTTCCAAAGTAGATGCACACATTGTAAAAAATGAATAAAAACAATTCTGGTATTTTTACTCAAATCGTACAATAATAAGAGAGTCAATTTTTACACTGGAAATTATGTAAAAAAACGGTCACTTTTAAGATGATCATAGATACAGTTAATTATGCCAATTTTTTTATTCAATTTAAAAAATGTGTCGCAGATGTAGAAGTGTCAAACTAGAGAAGTTATTTTTTCATCGCAACTGACCCACTTGAGGCATCTGTAAGCAGGATCTAAAATCTCAAATTCCTCGAGTCGGCCCTCTATTTTATTATTTTCGACCTACGCCCGTACAACCCAATTAACCGACTTTCCGATCCTATCCGACATACTTAAAACATTTAAATTAATTAAAGCGAATGATAAATGGTGTTTAATATTACTCTGATGAGTGGATGGGTGTTTTTATGACTTTGGAAGTTCTGAAAGCCGTGGGGCCGTATTAATTTAGGTGCTAAATTATTTTTTTAATTACTACACGGCCTGTATTTTAATTATAGCGGCCTGCAAAAAATATCGATTCGCTCACTATCGGGAAGCACTGTGCCTGAAGTGAATCCGATATATACTACATACCTCCGTAACAGCTGCTACGGATTCGAATACATTCGATGAAATATACAAAATATATTCG
The DNA here is from genome assembly GCF_000390285.2 of Anoplophora glabripennis. Lineage (NCBI taxonomy): Eukaryota > Metazoa > Arthropoda > Insecta > Coleoptera > Cerambycidae > Anoplophora > Anoplophora glabripennis. The sequence continues at coordinate 219,094 of NW_019416445.1, forward strand.
CCCCTAAAACTATCAGTTTTCATACAGGGTGTTATGTAAACAGTTACTATAAATTTAAAAGGTGATAGAACATAAAAAATAAGATGACTCTTCCTTGGTCCTTGGTCCAAGGGTATGTCAACTTCTATTTTGAAATATATGGCATCAGTTATGACATTTTTCAGATATATTTTAGTCGCATGTTTCCAAAAAACAATATACCTAATGCTTCAATTTTTTTGAGCAATTTTCGAAAGAATGTTGTAAATAAGCCGCTTTGCATTCTCGAAAGTGCCCATTCTTGTATACAAAGACTATACGATAAAGAATAAAAAATAACGAAATAGTAGTACAATAATAATTTATTTATATCTAGAAAGACAAAAATAGTTATTTATGATAAATGTTAAAAGCATTTTATCGAAGCAACCCCACGAACAAAATAAAATCACTTAAGAAATGCATCATACTTACAATATTTTTTGTAAAACTGTTATTAAAAAAAATGCCTTAAGTGGGTTTGAACTCCGATCTGTAACAATAAAGTGTATTCAGTGTGTCCAAGACAAAGATGGGATAACATTAGGATCTAGGAAACGGTAAGAGATACGGGGTGGCTCAAATTAAAAAAAAGTTTTTTATACCTAACAATATGCCCTTTATAAAGTTTTAAAATTTTGGGTAGTTCCGAAGATATCTACTTTTTTTTTCGATTTCTGTGTAGTTTAGTCAGAAATAATTTTTTAAATAATGTATGGCTCAAAACAGTAACTTTTTTAACATTTTCACATAGTAGGCGTCTTTCATGGTGAAAGTAGATACATTTGGTTCTTCAAAAAAGTCTAATTTATTAAAAAATAATATTATTTGCTTGATAATTCAAAGAAATAAATAAAATTCGAAAATTTTCTGTTAAGGGTACTTAGAAAACTATCCTTATTCATAACCGATTTTGATGAAACTTATGACAGTTAAAGACCCTTATGGTATGATTATTACCTACAATTTTCATTCCATTATCTTAATCAGGAAGAAAATTATATTAAAAAGTATCCAAATGATAATACCCCTTTGGAGGGCCATATCGCAGTAACGGTGCTCCGGAGGGTCAATGTTTATAGGAACTTTCTTTACTATTTTTGGCTCTACTTTCACCTCCTTAAATTTTGTACAAACTTTTCCAAATACCCTGTATATAATTAAATAGAAATGAATGTTTTATTTTATTTACATGTATAGTTTTTTTTTCAAGTTTTATGCGATAAAAAGCAAAAACCGCAAATTTCAGAATGATATAGATTTGAAAGTAAGAATCTCCAAAAAATATTTGAGATGAAGATGCACTTTTCAAAAAATGCATTTTTTGCCGAACAATGCATTTATTCACATTTTTGAAAAGGTAGATATGAAGGGCTCTATTCCCTCTATCAGGTAAAATAAGAATTATTTTATTGTGTCAAAAAATTTAAAAAATAACAATCAATCAAAATGCAATCGGAATTTTTTTTTAAATTCTTTTCAGCGATGCATTTTCCGAGTACATAATAGACGGAACTATGCGAGGAAAATCAAAAAATAGGGGTCCTCTTATTTTTAACCTAGAACAATAAAAAAATATTTTGGAGTAGCTTGGTGACAGGTCCACATGAAGCTTAAATTATAGCTAAAACAAGCTAAAAACATTTTAAACGATTACAGTAGTAATATCATCTAATTGAGAATTAAAAATTATTAGATTTTGTCATAAAAATATTTACGTATTTAAAAAAATTAACCTGATGGGGGCCCCTCGAATACGAAATGTCGGATTGCAAAAATGTTGACGCCATTGGATAGAGCGAAAAAAGTGGCAATATAAATATGTAATTTTTTTTCTAATTTGAGCCACCTCGTATCTCTTATCGTTTCCTAGATCCTAATGTTATCCCATCCTTATCTTGGACACACTGTATATCAAGTCGGGTGCTGGATAAAGAGTAACTAATAGTAAGTAAAACAGTTGTAAGTTGTTTAGTGTTTATTAGTAAAGACAATTGAAGCTTTAGTAGTAGTAACTTTAGATCTGTTGCCCCAGAAATCGCGGTAACAATATGATATAGCATATAAGTATTATTTAATGGTGTAAAATGAAGAAAATAGCAGGTAAGTTCAGTGAAATACTTTTGGCTGACTTCGTAGAAAAATGTAAGTTGCTGAGGGCTACATCGAGGATTCTATTGCAAATAAAAATAAAATTGCTGAGAGAATTCTTCCCAGTACCAGTACATCTTCTAATGCTTCAATTGCTTTAGAGAATTCTTCTACCTTGACACCAGCGTCATCTAGAGTTGCCAGATCTCCGGGTTTTGGTGGTACAACTCCGGGCTCCGGGTTAACATGTCATTTCTCCGGGTTTTCTTTGTTGCGGAAAAACATATCTGTCAATCTGTCACGAAGTAGATCATACTGCATTCCTTTTTTTAGACATTGATTTCTTCGAAAACAACAATTTGTCTTCCAGATTTCCTTTGCATAACCATTTTTTTAGGCATCAATTATACAAACGAGTCATCTCCGAGTTTGTTATGAAATAGATCTGGTAATCCTAGCGTCATCAGGTGACATCGACGATAGTATTGCAGTTAAACTGAACACCTCCACAATCACTTCTCAGAGAATTAAGTTAATGTTTTTAAATAAATAACTGTTGGCATAAATATATATTATTAAATTTATCAATACAGCTATCAGCTATACAGCTTCTATTATCTTGAGAAGAATGCATATTACTATATAGTATATATAGCATTTTATTTTCAACACTAGTGTTACAAGTGTTTTTTCATGTAACATTATAAAAGTCAATATTTAGTTTACTTATCAATAAATTAAAAATGTAATTTTTAATGACAGTTTTACAAAAAAAATGTTGTATTGATTTTATTTTTGATTTCACGATATAGCCGTCTGCGTTGTTTCAATTTTCATGACGGTTGCTTGGCATTAATATAGTAAATTGTTAAATTAGTCGGCTGGCAGAGTGCGTCCCCATTAAAAGCTTTTAAACATTTTGGAAAAAGCTTAAGTGTATTTGTATAACTACTTAAACTCTGCCGGTTGGCTCGCTTACAAAAGTTGTTTGTGGATCAAAACAGGCGTTAAAAGCTTCTTCGGCTCCACCGGCCAGCAGTCAGTCATTGATTAGAGGAGAGAGACTTAAACAAAAAATTTATCGCCCCAAATTAACTGGTCCAATTCATTAGCTTCCTACGTTTGTTTACTTTTAATTAAATTTTATCTACTTTATCGCCGACCTGAAATTGCTTCCATTTATTTCACAATGGTCCGGAAGGAAAAAAACCCATAAATATGGGTGCACGAGCGTTATCGCTTATCGCCTCAAATGTTGAAATTTTTACTTTTGTTTAATGTGGGATCCGCATTGCATGCCGCTGGAAAAGCTCTGTTTAGAAACGCTTTCCGGGGGAGACATTACACCGAAAGCATTTTATAATAATAAGTTTGCTCTGTAAATATTCGGTTTCACCTGCAATCTGCTTTTATCGCGCAATCACTTAAAACGATATTTAGCTCACGCGTATAATATTCTGAAATGGGCATTCTGTGTCGCCTATTTTGTACAAAATATAGTCTATTCGTTCCCCTTAACTACCACATACGATAATATCAATTTATTACGATAAACTAAATAATAAAACGCCATCTCTCTTAAGTTACAATTTTATGAAGCATGTTTGTAGATTAATTAGTTTTAAATGAGGTTTATCTAAAGTCAAACGTGATAGCGAGATGAAGTTTTCACAACTCATTCAAGCATAAAAAGCCTATTTTACTCATTGCCTATAGATCTGTAATGACGGGTTCTTAAATTCAAAGATCATGGGCTACTTGATCTTTCTTATGTTTCCTATGTTAAATTTGGCACAAACAGATATAAAATTTCATTTTGTTTTAATTTTATCAGTTATGTTATTAGAGTCTATTTCTTATAGTTTGCGAAACATTCAAATTTTTCATATTTTTTTAGCGTAAGCGTAAGTTTATAATCCAAAGTAGTAAAAACAATAGTTTAAATCGACATTTTTCATATGTTTGGATTCGCTGAAGACATTACATTACACAGTAAAAACAGATTTGTTAATTCAATTAATATTTTTTTGTTCATATTCTTTAGTTACTTCAACAAACGCATGTTTCAATCAACTAATTTATGAAACGATTTAAGAAATAGCCAGATTAGAAGTAACAAAATAAAGTAGTTGAAATTTTCTTAAATTTAACATAGATTATGTATGAAACAAATAAGTATTTTGTCAATGTAAAACATAAAAAGTGTTAAATAAAGTTTAAAATTAACATTTTCATTAATTTCATTTAAGTCTAAGTTTGCTTACAGCAAAAGAATCAGACTACCTTTCAACAAAATATATTGTTATAAATTCCCTTTTAGCCTTTGTTATTTCAACCACGTTGATGTTTAATGTTTTCAAATGGTGCAAATGGGAATTACAAAATGTTTTGTTCACTTCAAACGATATATATTTTCAAACTATCCAAGTAAAAATGCAACGAATAACAAATTAATTTAGTGTAACGTGATCGAATTAGCCAATTGTGAAGCTTTGCGGCCACGCGTCATCGGTCACGTCGTATCTCTTTAACGAACTACGCATATTGCTTATCCTTTTTTTTTTCGTCTTTCCGTGGATACGGTCGTTCGTATGACGTACATATATGCTAGTATAACCTAATTTAATGAAATCTGTTGGCTGGTGCTGTATAATAAGCGATTGTGGTGTGAAATTTTATTGTAAAAACAGGTAAGAGTTTAAGTATAATAATTACTTGTATATCTATTCATAGTATTACATTATACGTATAGGTATTTAAGACCACTTTTCACATGTCTAATAATATGTCATGGCGTTATCATTATGTATTGTAAAATAAATATATACATTGTCATTCATTTAATAATTTTATTTACATACTCGGCTCAGAATAGATATTCTGGGTTATACCCTTATACGTAAACCCAGACGATTTCCAGTTTTTTTTTAATACCTATAAAATATTTGATATACAGAAGCAAATTAATGTCATAATATTTAAGTATTTCAACTATTCTTTCCAAAACACTATGTATCTGCCTTTATATAAAAATTATGTTTTGATATTATGTATTTAAAGAAAATATTTAAAGAAATTTAAGATACAAATTACAATAGGTATATAAGTACATTTATTAAATTGAGGAAATAATTTCTTCAAGCCAATAAATGTAAAGTTCCAATTAAGTAAATATTTACTCAGTTTTACATTAATTTTGTTTTAAACAAAACAATAAAAACATTTCAAATTAATATTATTTATGAGGAATAAAATAATAGTGCTAAATTGACAATATATTTAATTAAACAAACAAAGATTGAATTAATTAAAACACAGGACTGTGTCCATACAACAAAATATACTGTTAAATTGATAATATATTTAATGAGTCGGACAAAATTTCTATTAATTAAATCGCATGCGTGTGTCAATACAACAAAATATTTTGTTAATTTGCAAAATCATGATATTAAGTTGATCATAAATTTAATTCAATCAACAAATGATAAATTCTTTTAAATCGCGTACATATATCAAGACAACCTAATATTTTGTTATTTAAAACAATAATATTGTGGTATAAAATAAATTTGTAAGTCAATAATCAAAGGAAATATTTATTTCAATTAACTACATATTTAATTGTGGATATATGACACTTTTTTTTATTTGTTTTAAATAATATTTTGTTGTATTAAACAATGTTTTCTCTGCGTGTACACCCGACATTACTGTAGATTTTTTATTGTTTTTTCTAATAATTTCATACATTTCCTTTTTTATTAATTATTTATAATAATATTATAATAATTTATTTGAACATTCTTGTAACTATTTTTTTTCTGATATTTAAAGAACTTTTAAATTAAACAATGATCGAGATAATCAATTTAATGTCAGGGAAATTAAATTTATCGTAATTACTAATTTTCTGTTCGAAATATATCAAGTTAGTAATGCAAATGATAATTTTTTTCGCACTTGAATGAATAGTAAAAACCGCATCTCATTTTTTTTAAACATCATGTTACACTGAAACGGTATGTTTATTAACAAGCCTTAAATTCGACAAGAAATTTAAAAAATTTAACGATATACAGGGTGCTCTATTTAGTAAAGTGAAGTTAGGTAGCATCTGGAAAAAACAACGCACCTTTAATAAATAGAAATAAATTTTAAAAGTAAAAAAATTGATTTGAAGCAACTTTTATTTGAAATACTTCTTTTGTATCTTAATTGGCATGCCCTGTATACAGTGTGTCCATGATAAGGATGGGCTAGCATTGGGATCTAGGAAACGGTAAAAGATACGGGGTGGCTCAAATTAGAAAAAAGTTGTTTTTTATACCTAACAATATGCCGTTTAGAAAGTTTTAAAATTCCGGGTAATTCCGGAGATATCCGGAAAAAACCGAAATTTTGCAAAAATTTTTTTCTGGCTTTATTTGAAAACGAATTTTAAAATAAATTGCATATTTACACTGCCACTTTTTTTGCTATATCCAATGGCGTCAACATTTTTTCGATCAGACGTTTCATCTTCGAGTGGTTATCATCAGGTTACTTTTTTTAAATACGTCGCTGCTATTTTTATCACAAAATCTAGTCATTTTTAATTTTGAAAGGTTTTTAGCTTGTTTTAGCTATCATTTAAACTTTTCCTGAGTACGGCTCTGAACGCTTTCAAAATATCTATTGGAGGAAGTCATAACAGTATGGAAGTCAATACAGCACAAATATCCAATAAATTTTTTTTAATAAATAATTTTAAAAACTTGTACCTAATAAAAAAATAATACGAATTTATGAAATGTTTTTTATATTTAATTTCAAATAAAAAACATATTACAAAACATACCATATTTCGAGTAGGTACCTTTCAATAATAAATAATTTACTTAATAAAGAAAAAATAATCGCCATGGGATTAAAAATTTAATTGTTAATATTATTTAAGGATCAATTACATCAACGTAGTGAGAATTTAAAATGTAGGGTTCATTCCTAAATTATCTAAGGCAGCTTGTACAAATATATTAATATTTTCTTATTATACTTACAACTAAAGTATTTTCATTAATGTAATTTAAAGAATATTATACAACATATACACACAATTTTTTGTACTAGAAAAGATTTAAAAAAGTATCTAACAATAAAATTGTAATAATATTCAAGAATACAACCTATAGATAGAACATTGAATGTTATTAACGGACAGAGTTGTTCATGAAAATACACACTTTATTAACACTGTTCATGAATGTTGTTAGTGAACAGATTAATTAATATTAGTTCAGTGTGGACTGGACTAATCTGAATGTCGTTGGCCAACAGTGTTATTAGGTCGGAAATGTTGATAAACATTCAAACCTTGCTATCAGTGTTCGTAAACATTCTTAGCGAACATGGTTAAACACTGTTGGCGTCAGTGTAAATTCAGGATTTCATTGACCAATAGTGTTATTAGGTCGCAAATGTTGATAAACATTAAAACCTTGCTAATATTGTTCGTAAACATTATTAGCGAACGTAGTTAAATACTTTGCGTCAGTATTGATTCAAGAATTCATTGACCAACAGTGTTATTAGGTCGCAAATATTGGTAAAGACTCAAACTTTGCTAACATTGTTCGTAAACATTGTTAGCGAACACAGTTAGACACTGTTTGCGTCAGTGTAGATTTAGGACTTCATTGACCAACAGTGTTATTAGGTCGCAAATATTGATAACCATTCAAACTTTGCTAACATTGTTCGTAAACATTGTTAGCGAACATAGTTAAACACTTTGCGTCAGTACAGATTCAGAAATTCATTGAAAAATTGATCGCAAAAATTGATAAACATTCAAACTTTGCTAACATTGTTTGTAAACATTGTTAGTGAACATGATTAGACACTTTCCGTCAGTATAGATTCAGGAATTCATTGACCAACAGTGTTATTATGTCGCAAATGTTGGTAAAGACTCAAACTTTGCTAACATTATTCGTAAACCTTGTTAGCGAACATGATTAGATCCTGTTTGCGTCAGTGTAGATTCAAGATTTCATTGACCAACAGTGTTATTAGGTCGCAAAAATTGATAAACATTCAAACTTTGCTAACATTGTTTGTAAACATTGTTAGTGAACATGATTAGACACTTTCCGTCAGTATAGATTCAGGAGTTCATTGACCAACAGTGTTATTAGGTCGCAAATATTGATAAAGACTCAAACCTTGCTAACATTGTTCGTAAACATTGTTCGCGCACATAGTTAAACACTTTGCGTCAGTACAGATTCAGAAATTCATTGACCAACAGTGTTATTAAGTCGCAAATGTTGATAAAGACTCAAACCTTGCTAACATTGTTCGTAAACATTGTTCGCGAACATAGTTAAACACTTTGCGTCAGTACAGATTCAGAAATTCATTGAAAAATTGATCGCAAAAATTGATAAACATTCAAACTTTGCTAACATTGTTTGTAAACATTGTTAGTGAACATGATTAGACACTTTCCGTCAGTATAGATTCAGGAATTCATTGACCAACAGTGTTATTAGGTCGCAAATATTGATAAACATTCAGACTTTACTAACATTGTAAACATTGTTAGTGAACATGATTAGACACTTTCCGTCAGTATAGATTCAGGAGTTCATTGACCAACAGTGTTATTAGGTCGCAAATATTGATAAACATTCAGACTTTGCTAACATTGTTCAAAAACATTGTTAGTGAACATGATTAGACACTTTGCGTCAGTGTAGATTCATAGTAAGAACAGAGTGTTATGAAAATTATTTCAAATTACTCTCCCCTTATTTTTGAGGTTTTAGAAAAATGTTGCCTGCTTTATTCAGTTCTACTAGTTACTGATAGAACGTTTTTAAATTTGGCGACGAAGGTGGGGCAAACTTCACAGACCCCTGTATAACGGTTAACCGAACAAACCGCCTTATTCAAAGTATTGTGATTAATTGTAGCAGCCAGCTCGTATTGCTTAATATCGCCGTTCTTTCTAATGGCACCGCATTCTAGATCCACATATAGGAAAACCGATTCCATTAAGTAATGCATTTTAATTGCCAGTGCCGTATTGAACGTTATACCGAGTGGCCGGCCGCCCTAATTGGAAGTGTAGCAATTCTATCAGCGGCGCGTATGACGCAATAGAATGTCGGACGTCTTCATTTGCGGTAAAGATTAGTTTCAATTAGACGGGGTCCGGTTTCTATACGGTTTTCGGTTTTAGATATCGACGGACGGTGGCGCAGACTCACTATAGTTGACTAATTACTTGCTAAATTGTAGTAATTGTTCGGCAACTTTGTTAGGGACTTGGCCAATTAAAATTAATGATTCGGATTCGATTACATCGGAATCAACGTGATTTAATGCAACTGCATGACACTGCACCGACGTAGGTAGACAGTTCGCTGTATGGTCGATTGTTTTTTGAGATCGTAATGTCCCATTACCAACCATTTGTGAAGAGAAAAACGAAATGAAAGATATTCAGAAAACGCAACAAATTATTGTACGATATTTCCACAAAGTGATTCACAACATATTCAGAAAATTTTGGAGATATGTGGGCCTTTAAAAATAGAGCAGATATCATTAAAAAAAGTTATAAAAAAATATTTATAGATTTCGTGAAAAAACTGTTTGAAGTTGTTATATGTCAAAGAACAACGCAGCGGAATGAGTGTAGTGTTTTTATTTAATTTAACAAATGCTTGTTTATTCAGTATTATGCATGTGGTTTTCATAGTATTCTTATTACTGTGGTTTATTGTTTACATCAGTATCACAACTGTTCAAAATGACAGATGTACATAGCGATGCAGAATAAATGGATATTTTAATTTATAGCGAAGCAAAACAAAATGCGATAGCAACTTCTAGCAAAACATTTTGCTGGTAGGCATTTGCTAAATGCTGATACCTTCACCGCGATGGTTCAACGAGAGGAAATTTGCATCCGAATTGTGGAAGGAATGCAGATAATTCAACGGAATCATTTCTAACACCGTTTCTACCTCAAAACTTTGGACAAAGAAGAATGACAGAAGCAATCTCTTGACTTTAACACCTTTGATTTTTTTATAAGAAAATCTAGGAGTGAAGTATATCATACAAACTAGATAGCAACTATTGATAATTTATGTGAACGTATTGCAGCTGCTGACAATAATTTATTCTTTCAAAGACCAGCGAGAAAAGCGTTAAAACGTGATCAAACGTGCCCAAATGCGTTTACCAGTAGGTTGATAAAATTCTGAACAGTTGTTATAACATCACATAAGTATTAATACTTGCTTAAAATGCGAATAAACACTGATTACATTTAACATTAGGAATTAATAAAATAATAAAAGTTAAAATTCGGTAAAATAAATAGTTGTGATCATAAAACTCTATTTAATTATCATTTTCCTTTCTTTTCTTTTTTTGTGCGTAAACTTTTTGTACATGTCGATCGATTATACAGTGTGACCCATTTCAAATGGAAACACTCTCGTACAAAAGTTGTTTCTGGACCGATTTGAACCGGATTTTTTTTAAAAGATAGATCTCCAAAACCACTCTCATGATGCAAAATTAGAAGGTGAAATTTTGATTTTCAAGGCCTACTATGAATTTTTTTCACTGTCAAATTTTACAAAAACTGTTTAGCGATTTTTTGTATTTAAAATCTATCTACGGCACTGGATTCTGCATTCCCTAAAACGGTTTCATGCCAAACTTCATAAATAAATATTTTATAATGACGGTTTTATTACAATTTTAATATAGGCTTCATTTGATTAAATACTTTTATAGTAATTTTCTAAAAAAAAATGTTGCCTATAAAAAATGATTTTTAAAAACATGGGAAATTAATTTTACGCTTTTAATTAATCGCATTAAACGTTTAAACTTATAATATTCTATCTATCTTTTTAAAAAAATCCGGTTCAAATCGGTCCAGAAACAACTTTTGTACGCGAGTGTTTCCATTTGAAATGGGTCACACTGTGTATACAGTTTTTCAAAAAGTACTTTGCGAAATATTTCACTTTAACTGTCTCAAAACCCTCATCGAAGTATTTTTCAAAAAAAAGATGTGTAGGATTCACCTGCATTATTTTTGTGACATATTATATATATAAAATAAATATACTAAATGTTACAATTTTTTTATTGAATTTGATGAACAAAAGAATAAAAATAAATCACGAGACACTTAAATTTTAAAAAATTTAAAAATTATAAATATTTTTAAAAAAATTCAATTTTTGACGATTTTGGAAATTTTTAAAAATCTTGAGTGACCTCTAAAAAAATGTTATTGAACTGATTTTTTGAGGGGGCTCCTAAAACATAATAAACTAACATATTTTCAGAAGAGACACGTAAAAAAAATATTCGTTTTTTTTTTGGGCCACCCTATAAGTATATATTTATTATACAGGCTTTTACAAATTCGCTTCTCACTACAGGGATACACTGAAGATGAATTTTTCGAGACAAAACGTCTAAATCTGGTACGGGTTGAGGCAGTACAGTATTGGGGGTCATGAAGGCTTGCAAAAAATGTAATAAAATTTCTAGGGTCGTATTTAAAAAAAATAAGTTGATGATGGTTCTGGAGAGACGAAACGTTACATATAAAAAATGATTATGCCATTCGATAGAGGGCAAAAAGTGGCCATGAGTGTTCTTCTTTTTTCGATATCACCTCAAACAAGGCTGAAATGAAACAAAAAGGAATTTCCAAAATTTCGGTTTTTTTCAAATATTTCGAAAACTAATCATGTTAGCCTTGATTTTTAGAGGCATAATGTTGGTCCCCTGATTACGCAACTTTGCCCCCATTTAAGCTAGTTTGTATCTCTTACCGTTTTCGAGATCCCCGTAGTGAGAAGCGAATTTGTAACAGCCTGTAGATTACTATAAAAACCATATGAAGAAAAAAAAATCAATACAAACATTACCTAATAAAGAAGTAAAAGAGGCAATAACACGTCCTGTTCTCAAGTGCCACTTCTTTCATCGAGATACAAGCAAGCTTGCTGAATTAAGGAGTCACTAATGTTGTCCAGCTAGAGCAATTTAGCAACAGTGTCCTATTAAAAAATTGTTTACAATGGCAGCCAAATATTAATGTGGAGATTATAAATCCCATTGTAGATAAAAAAAAAATATAGCTTCGTCTATGCCTCAATGTGCACCATACAACCCGATTAGACATTAGAACATTAATCATCATTATTGACAATAATATTAGATTACTACATTTTACCTACATTGGACTAATAAAATAAAAGGATGTTCAAAGATGACAGTTAAGAAACAACTAATTTTTATGTGAGCAGTAAATATCCTGCCAAAATAAAAAGCAATCAACAACAATTTCCATTCAAACGGTCGGTATTTTTCTTACACATCTATCATTCACTATTTTCAATTTTTTATAAAGTTCCAACGTAGACTCATTCCCTTTTGAGAAAAAGATGAACATAATGTTCTGGAGGAACATTTATACTTCAAATGTTTGTAATTCTGTTTATATGTTATGTATAGTCATCCACTAAAATAAAAAAATCAAATTTAGATATGCAGGGATTTTTAGAACACAGGTGTTCATTCTGGGAAAGCAAAAATTAAAATTTCTACTGATACCTCACTTCTCTTTTTAAAAGTCTCTCTGCAGTTCATATTTCATTCCCATCGTCACCTGGAGCAAATCCGGCGCGCCTTCCACCAAATCCTTCATTATCCCCGATACAATAGCATTTTAATTCTGTCCATTTATAAACTAGACATCGACGACAGCGGCAGGCGAGCTAGGAGCGATAGCACAGAGAGGAGCAATCAAGCGCGCGCTCTAATTTAACTCGTGTCGAATCGCTTAAAATAAATCATCCAAGGATAATGATGGTGGTCAATTTAGTCCCCTAACTAATTGCCAATATGTGATTATAACGAACGCGCGCTGGCCGACATATATCATCGCCGGATAGCGGCATTCCTGCTTCATTATTACACCGACGGATTTATACGCAAAACAGCTTAATTACGTTGCTGAAAAATCTACGTTGTAGCGCTGTTCTTCTTACGTGACGACTGTGTGGTGGTGTGTCTTGATGATTATTAGTTCAATCGTCTAAATTGAGTACCCGACAAGTCACAACTTTTTGAGAAAATTAATTTTATACAGCATCATTTTCGACAAGCCCGTCTTCCTTTATGGTATTTTTAGTAGAAGCTGCCTCAAAGATCACACTGACAAGAGTATAAGTTCTTAGAAGATGACTATTTCATGGAAACAGATGCAGTATCTAAAAGACCATGCCCCAGAGATCCTCACATTCCTCCGTGAGGAATCCAAAGAATTTGAAAACTTGTTCCAGAGAACAGCAGCTGTGACTGATGAAAGGGACTCCACCAAAATGGACAGAAATATCAAACAAATTATCAACGTTAAAAGGTCATCTGGCAATATGGAATGCACTCATCCTGAAGAGGTTGTGTGAAACTTCAAACGACAAAGTACAAAAGCAGGTAGTACTTCCAAGAAAAAGAGCAAATGAAGTGTCGAGAGAAATCCATGGTGTAGTAGTTAGAGAACGCTTCGGTGTAAATAAAACTTTGAATAAAGCTGGAGAAATGTTCTATTTGCTAGGAAGCCGAGCAAATGTAGAAGATTGATATCGCCGGTGTGTTGACTGTTCCAGTAACAAAGGACCTAGAGCAAGAAGTAGAAGCCAAATGAACCGTCCTTCCAAAGAATACAAAGACAGAATTCGGAAACCGTTACCTCCTAGTAGTGATGGACTACTTCAGGAAACAGCCAGAAGTACACCTATTCAAAATTAAGAAGCAGTGACGGTAGCAGTTCTCGTTGAAAACCTCTTCTGCAATGCGTCGTTCCAAAAGAATTGCATTCGGAACCAAGGTGAAATTTTCAATCGGATGTAGAGAGTATGTCAGTTGATTGAAACGGACCAGAGCAATACACTTACATCCACAATCTGACGGCATAGTGGAGATAGTTGTCTTATCGATCAACAGTTCATGAAACTTCCGGAAAAAACACCAGCAAGTATAGTTTCCGGTAGAGAATTGAGTCTACTCTTTCACATATTCTTGGCCATCAAGAAGATTGAGCTAACACATCGACTCCAAACAAAACATGTCTGTGAATAGACATCCAAAAACCTAAATCATTCATCGGTCATACCACCTATACATACTGACGAGAGCAAATAAATTTGCAACTCCCCTATAATGAATGATTATAGCTATTTACTGGATATCGAAGGTGTAATTTAATGGCAGCCGGATCACGTAGCCCGTGGAGTAGTTGCTTCCCATAATACGATTAGTTTAAATGTTTATTCCACCTAATGTAGTACTAGTCATATCTTCAAAGCACGTACTGATTAGTAGTTTATGTAAGTAGTACATACACCAAAATTCTAAAAAATAAAATAAAAAATACTCTACAACGAAGCAGTAGAAATCCAGAAAAATTTAAATTTTCATTGACTAAAAGTCTGCTGAACTAGAACTATCAGGAATTTGAAATACTGAAATATTTGAAAAACAGTTGAAGAATGCGCGCGCAGGCAAACGGCATACACAGACAGCCGAACTAGGCTACTGGGCAATAAATCTCAGCTGTTGACAAGTGGCTGACAAATTGCTTAGCAGTGCAGTGCAGCAATGCGGAATTTGGTGCGATTCAGGTAATTTTAATTTATTATAGGAATCATTCATATTACAATTGTGAAAGGGAGAAATAAGAGTGGTATTTTGTTTACTAATATTATTACAACATAGCATTTTAGAGACATTTTGAAACGGCACAAAACGAAAATTATGATCAATACAATAAAATTGTTTGAGGACATAAATAACTAAAATATGGACAAATGAACATATAACAGAAATTTTCTACACATTATCATATACAAATGTATTATTATTTTTTACCTTGAGCAGAAAACTTTTTTAGGGACGCCTATAAAACTCATTAAATTTCATTGCTAGGCGTTTTTATACATGTTGAACTGACTTCGGAAAGACACAACAATTCTAAATACCAACCAGAATCTTCTCTGTGGAAAAGAGCTATATGTCTTTCGAAACATCGAAATCAATAATGTAGCAAAGAGCTTTGTTGACACAACTGTTTGCAAATTAAACTATCAAGATCTAGAAAAAGTTTGGTCAAATTCCAAAGTCATGCAGTGAGTTTAGTGACCTTCAATAAAGATTAAACGGTTTTAATCTACACATAATTAATATTCTATCGTTTTTAACATTTTTATTCCGAATTTTGGCGTTTCTTTCCATCTTCTTACTGTTCACTGTGTGTTTGTTTTAACCTGGTATTACTATTAAGATCAAGCTATGCTATTCTCTTATAAAATTACTGCCTTTTATTCCTGGCACAAATAAACATTTTTTTTATTATTATAGAAGCAGACAACTGGAAACCAAATTAATTTCTTTATTATTAGGAAATGACCAACACCGAATCCAGCGTAATGTAGTTCTAACAATGGCAGCATCAAGAAAATTGAAGATCTATTACGGTAACTGTAAAAGTTTCATGTAGGTACTTCCCAAATAATTTTAAGAAAAGAAAGTCTTTTGAAGGAGTTTATAATAAAACTTTATTAAACGTGTTCAAACAAGAAAAATTACACAGTAGAGAAGTTGTAGATACATTCGTTGTCTTTATCCATACCTTCAAATGTTCCAACAAAATTTCGACTTGTTATAAAAGGCTTATCCCAGGCTACCTATTTCACAAAGAGAAATGTAAATTTCCATTAAAATTTTACAGAGCTGTTTATTCTATTTTACTTTGAACGTCTTAATATTAATTAAATAACTCTTTTACTTGGAGAAGCATTAATTAGCAGTGTATTGAGTTAATAATAATCCCCGTGGTATTCATTACCGTGAATACTCATTTAATTAGCTCATTAGTTGTTTAATTGATGTTACAAACTTCTCAAAACTCCGTAAATAAACTTCTGCAAGTTCTGGTCAGGACTGGGACGGATTTTAAACAGGCGTCGGAAATAATTACTACGCAGTCGTTAATTATGTTCGCTTTCTTCCTCGCTCCTTTATCCTGGCGGATTTTTTAACTCTTCGGAAGCGTTATCCTTCATTAAATGTCGAAATTCCATGAAAAACATGAAAGTTCAAATTGATTCCCAAAAATCTCTGATTCTAGTTTGTGATGTAGATAATTTGAGGGTATAGATATGAAAGGTTCATCTAACTACTTCCTAGGTCTAACTGCTAAGAAAATAAAGCTTGCGGATATAAATTAGTTTGTAATATGCTGTCATATAATGCAAATGAACGTTTCATTAACTTTCTCATATGAATGGAGCAGGATATATCCAGTGGAAAGTGAGGAATAAAGTAACAGTTTTTCCTTAGGCTATAACATCTGCTCGGCGATTAACAGTAATTACCAAACACCTTAAAGGCAAGTGAGGCAGGAAATGTTAAATTAAAAAATAATAAGATATACTACCTACACATGCAGTACTTTGCTGGAGAGACAAATTGGGATCGCAAGTGGAATAAATCATTGAATGGAAACAAATTGTAAATTAAACAGATGAAACAATGAAACAATGAGTTTCAATAACGTTTTCATTGCACTTTTGTATTCTGAATTCGAAAACTTAACTGCTACAAGACAAAATGACGATTTCCAGAAGGTTTTTCACCACAATTTTGAACTGTGAAATTAAAAGATGCAGTACTTGTATCTGGGTAGCTTCAACCTCAGACTAAAAAAGGTTAGTCTTGTTTATTGTTGATAAAATGAACGGTTTGCGAGAAAAAGAATAATAAAAGAATTCATGTTTTATTTTTAATAAAAAGGGTCATGATTTTTTTTCTCGACAACAAAGTGCAATACGAAAGTCATTCAAACAACAGGAAAGTTTCATTTTAAGCTGTTTCATCCGAAAAAATACAAAATTAAAAAAACCCAGTGGTGTCCCAGGAGGCACCTTAACGAAACTACTTCATAATAGGGTTCAACATGGGCTCTGTGAAGTTTGATACACTCGCGGGCACGATGAATTGAGGACTGCTGTACCCGCCACAATAACCCAGTACTGTTCCTTATCACATCACAATGAAACGTGATTCTCTGTAGAAGTTCCTCCCTAGTGGAATACACCAATTGTTTGAGGTGTCCCTACAAGTAAACATCCAGAGGCGTTAGGTCGGGAGATCGAGGAGGCCTGGCAATAGGTCCTCCTTCACCTATCCAACGGTTTGGATAGACGTTATTCAGGTGCTCCCGCAAACCAACGCTGAAATGAGGTGGTGCCCCATCGTGCATGAAGTACATGTTTCGGCGGGTTTCAATTGGTAAGCGTTCTATTAAATCTTGAAAAGCATTCTGAAGGAACTCCATATAAAATTGTCCATTCAATCGTTCCGGCAATGGTCCAATAAAAAAATTGCTATGATTCCTGCCCAGATGTTAATTGATTGGAACTGATGTTGATGATGCGAAACAATAGTGGTATGAGGGTTTTCATCAGCCCATACATGTGTGTTGTATAAATTGGTGATACCATTTTTGGTAAACCTTGCTTCATCCGTGAAAAGAATAGTGCTAATGAAGTTTTCATAATTTCGTTGCTGATCCAATAGCCAGTTTGCACACTGAAAGAAATGCGTTTTATTCTTTATTAGAATTCTTTGTATACTATATGTGACAGTTAAACAGGTGAATATTGGATATAAAACGCGTATTGCTAGCACAGTTGTATAGTGACTATAAACCTTATTCTTTATTAAATTATTGTATAACTAGTATACAATGTTTTTATACCCTTTACGAAATAATAGCAATAACTGTTATTAAAGTGTTCCATATCGTTATTAGAACATCTAGTACTGGTTATAAGTTTTATAATAATAAATGTATTAAACTGTTGTATACTCTGTATGAGTTAAAAACATATGTCATTCAGTTTTCAGAAATTTTATTGGATAACTGTAATTACAAGCTAAGGTTCTAATGTAAACATACATAAAACATACTTTTAAGCACTAAAAATGATGACAAATCGCTCCCAAAACTGTCCAGTTTATTTTCTTAGCAACGATGCACCCATATTTTCTTGTATTACATGAGAATTTGCACTATAACTCTTCCACCTTAAGAGTGAAGCATCCCCAGAAATGTTGAGCTTCTTTCCATATAATTTTATTTCCTCTGGTTGATTGTCTTTATACCCATGCTTTTCTTTGTCACCGTTAACCTTCTGTTCCTCCATCTTATGTAAAACTTAACATCAGCGATTTCTAATAGGACCTACAAAATAATAATTTTTAAGATATAGACAAGATTTACATTTGAAAAAACAAAACAATTACAAGCCATAAAACAGTTAGATACTTACATAATAATATTCAATTTCACACAACTCGATATGATCATATATCTCACAAAACATGTGCATATACTGTCCATTTTCATCAAACTAGACGTGTGTAAGTCGATGCACAGCGGACTGTCGGAAATTTTACGATTGTTGTATTTTCTCTTCTGGAGTAAAGATAATAAAGACGTTGTGGTTTTGTGTGTTTATTTTGACATTGATTGAACATGTATGGACAATAAAAGTGGACTGTATAAGATAGTTGAGTACCGTTCTGCTTCATGCATAGCATGCTACTGAAATCTTAGAAGGGAAGGGATGATGAGCTCGTGCGGCGAACCTTAAATCAGCGGCTGGAATAGTCAGGTTTCTTATTGAGTCGGCGCACTTCGCTCTCGGGTCTGACATATGATTATTATTACAAGACTATGAATATAACTTAACAACGATCATAACCGATTATGCACCGAGATGTGACGATCATTTAATGGACCATTATAAGATGCATTTTACACGTTAAAAACGGAAACAATTCAGTATAAGAACGAATAATTCTGTTAATACAATTGTTATATACAAATTCGGATACTGGTCTTTATACAACAAATCTTCCCTACTATACAACTGGAATATAAAGTCTGTAACACCTAATAATGTATAAGTAATTCAATATAACCTTTATTTCATAGATGGATAAGATGTATTAAGCTCCTTCCAGTTAAACTGATTGAATAATGAGTATGGAGATGATTGCTTTTTTTAATAAAAGTTGTATATTGGTTATAAAAGTTTTAATTCAGTTATCATAACAGTTTAATAAGCCCATTTCTTTCAGTGCAAACTGCATTCTACCAGGAAAATATTTAGGAATCAGTTCATGTATTTTTTGCAAATAGTATGGATATAACAGCTGTTATGTATTAAACTGTGCTGATAATTTTCGAGTGCTCGTTGATGGAGTGTTTTCTACAGCAATTAAAATATTTTCCTCTAATTGCTCACGAAATCCAAAAATCGGTAAATTAATAACGAAGTAAAGCATCAATGTGTCAGCGATGTCACTTTGTTGTCGAGAAAAAAAAATAGAAATCATGGCCCTTTTTATTAAAAATAAAACATGTACTCGTTTGTCTTTTTTTTCTCGTAAACGATTCATTTTATCGACAATAAACAAAAGTACCTTTTTTTTAGTCTAAGGTTGGAGCTACCCGGATTTATTGTTTTAAAGTCTTTATCATTCAGGGTGTTAAAAATTTAGGCATTAAGTAGCAAAGCTTAGCCCGCCCCTGGTAAACTAAAAAAGCTCTATATGTTTCAAGGACACTATTTTAAGAGATCCTTACTAGTGTCCATCACATAAAATTTTTATTAAATTATATTAAGTACTTTAAAAGTTATTCAAGAAAAACCGATTTCCAGCGATTCCTTCAGGGGCACATAAAGGAGGACCTGTATGAAAAATATTTATAGGAACTTGTCATCTTATTTAGAGATTTCCCACTTTTTCTCGGACACCCTCTAAAACATTTTTCACTGTACCTTTGAATTATGAAATCAAAAATATAGTAGGTACTTGGTACAAGATACAAACTGAAATTATAAATTAAATTATTCAGTGAAAATGTGACAGTTTCTATAATGTTTTTCACAGCAATTTCCAATTTAAAAGTTACAGACACAAAATAGAATCATTGAATCATTGAACAGTTTCAATAACATTTTTCACTACACTTTTAAATTCCTAAATCAAAAGATGCAGTACTTATTGGGTACGAAACAAATTGGAACTGTGTCTACGTTAAATAAATCATTGAATGAAAGCATGGCAGTTCTATAACGTTTTTAACTACACTTTTGAATCAAATCGGAAGTGTTAATTAAATACATAATTATATGAGAATATAACAGTTCCAATATAATTTTTCATTACACTTTCGAATCCTGAATACAGTTGTTTAGACGTGTGAGAAGTTACTATACAGTTTTTTTTTTCAAGTTTTTGTCACGAATTTTACAACACATATGTACATATACATCTGCTGGTAAAACGAGCACACTTAGAACAAGTGAATTCACAAATATATGTTCCAAGTAACAGCCCCAATAAATTTAAGAGCGCGCTATGTGCTGGATGTTAATGGCTATAAGTGAATACATCTAGATAATTTATGTATCTAAAAGCATATTAAGTAAGGAACTTATATACATTAAATAAATATTTACAGCGGCGAGTGCTTTCAGTCACCGAACACAAAGAGGACATTAGCGCTTAGCCCACTAATTGTGATCATGCCGTAATAAAATATATTTAACTAAGGCCATTGGCGGAGGTACTTTTAAATTTAGGAAGATATTGTTACTGCATCCTCTTACAAGCATCAAACTGGCCATAGATTGATTTTGTATGTAATTATTTTGTTGAAAAACGCTCGCACACGTCGATTGGTATTTTTACTTGCGGATTTTTTGACATAAGAAAATTATATACATGATGTCTCAAAAAGAACATATGCATCATAAATTTTTTTAATGGAATACCTTGTATATTATGCCATTTTTGAATTGTACGGTAAATTCTGAACACTTATTGTATAACATACCATATCTCTAAAATCAGTGGTTTTCGTAATAATGACGGTTGAATGGGAAAAAATTAAGGTTTAATCATAAAACATTATTTAAATAACAGTTGTTTTATAATAAATGTTTCAATATTTTATCCCCTTACTTCAATACATTTTTGGAGTTGAAGGATTGTTCCCGTTGAACTTTTTCAATTACCTCTGCTGGAATAAGTCTTTATTCCTGGCATATTCTCTGTTTGAAGTCATCAAGATTATTTGGTCTACTCACATAAACTTTAGATTTCAAATAATCCCATAAGAAGAAATCTAAAGGGGTTAAATCCGGTGACTTTGGTAGCCACTCAATACACTGAAAGAAATGCGTTTTATTCTTTATTAGAATTCTATATACCATTATAAGACCATTGTATACTATATGTGACAGTTAAACAGGTGAATATTGGATATAAAACGCGTATTGCTAGCACAGTTGTATAGTGACTATAAACCTTATTCTTTATTAAATTATTGTATAACTAGTATACAACGTTTTTTATACCCTTTACGAAATAATAGCAATAACTGTTATTAAAGTGTTCCATATCGTTATTAGAACATCTAGTACTGGTTATAAGTTTTATAATAATAAATGTATTAAACTGTTGTATACTCTGTATGAGTTAAAAACATATGTCATTAAGTTTTCAGAAATTTTATTGGATAACTGTAATTACAAGCTAAGGTTCTAATGTAAACATACATAAAACATACTTTTAAGCATTAAAAATGATGACAAATCGCTCCCAAAACTGTCCAGTTTATTTTCTTAGCAACGATGCACCCGTATTTTCTTGTATTACATGAGAATTTGCACTATAACTCTTCCACCTTAAGAATGAAGCATCCCCAGAAAGGTTGAGCTTCTTTCCATATAATTTTATTTCCTCTGGTTGATTGACTTTATACCCATGCTCTTCTTTGTCACCGTTAACCTTCTGTTCCTCCATCTTATGTAAAACTTAACATCAGCGATTTCTAATAGGACCTACAAAATAATAATTTTTAAGATTTAGACAAGATTTACATTTGAAAAAACAAAACAATTACAAGCCATAAAACAGTTAGATACTTACATAATAATTTTCCATTTCACACAACGCGATATGATCATGTATCCCACAAAACATGTGCATATACTGTCCATTTTCATCAAACTAGACGTGTGTAAGTCGATGCACAGCGGACTGTCGGAAATTTTACGATTGTTGTATTTTCTCTTCTTGAGTAAAGATAATAAAGACGTTGTGGTTTTGTGTGTTTATTTTGACAATGATTGAACATGTATGGACAATAAAAGTGGACTGTATAAGATAGTTGAGTACCGTTCTGCTTCATGCATAGCATGCTACTGAAATCTTAGAAGGGATGAGCTCGTGCGGCGAACCCTAAATCAGCGGCTGGAATAGCCAGGTTTCTTATTGAGTCGGCGCACTTCGCTCTCGGGTCTGACATATGATTATTATTACAAGACTATGAATATAACTTAACAACGATCATAACCGATTATGCACCGAGAGGTGACGATCACTTAACCATTATAAGATGCGTTTTACACGTTAAAAACGGAAACATATTCAGTATAAGAACGAATAATTCTGTTAATACAATTGTTATATACAAATTCGGATACTGGTCTTTATACAACAAATCTTCCCTACTATACAACTGGAATATAAAGTCTATAACACCTAATAATGTATAAGTAATTCATTATAACCTTTATTTCATAGATGCATAAGGTGTATTAAGCACCTTCCAGTTAAACTGATTGAATAATGAGTATGGAGATGATTGCTTTTTTTTAATAAAAGTTGTATATTGGTTATAAAAGTTTTAATATGCGCTATACACATTATTCTAGATAAACAGTTTAATAAGCCTATTTCTTTCAGTGTAGGTCCTCTACTTCCAATCCATTTATTAGGGAATGTTATGTCAAGAAATTGTCAAACAGCAATTGAAATGAAGAGGAACCAAAGAAAATTGTGTCATGTTTTATGGAAAATTTTGGTATTTACAGTTTTGCTAAGATGGACATGTAAAAATATACTGTTGATCAGTTTCTCAAGAAATCTTTTTCATATTTGCATCAACATTAATCAACGCAGCGTTATTCAAATTCCATTTCTTACATAAAGGGGATTTTAGGGGATGACTATCACTATTTCATGTAAAACTCTTTTATTTTTACTCTATTGTTTTTTTTTTTTTGAAGACTATTGAATCCTAGTCAATTAGAAAGACAAAAGTTACTCGCGTTCTATACACCAAAGTGTTTTCGAGAAATTCAGGTTCACGTATGAGCGTACATCTTTAGCGTAATAAAACAGTTTATTATTTTAATATTATTTATAATTTTTTATACTTTTCTACAAAAAAAACGTCGTTTTTACATGTCCAAAAACAGTAAATATTTTGCTGTTATTGCAAACTTATAAACCCCCTTGGCGTGCTACCGTCGACGCCTATGGAATTAAATGCATGTGTTAATGTGTGCGACAGTATCATCCATCCATCTTAATGGATCTATTTGCTTTTTGTTTGTAACAGAAAGTTAAGTGGTTGGCGTAAAGTGCTTCACTTAGGATAAACATTGTTATGGGAACACTTAATACAAATTAAGATATAGATCACTTTTAGCAGGTACCTAATATCCCGGCTACTTAAAGTTTTAAAACGGCGTATAGAAACCACTATAGCCGGCAGTAGAAGAAATAAGTTTAGTAACTGCAGAACAGAAAAATGAGTATTGGAATTGTCTACGCGCTATTGGTATTACTGAAAACATTAGTAGACATTTAATATGAAAAGACATAACTATCAAAAAAAAAGCATTACAAATATGTTTATGATTTTGTTTCGTTATCTACTTTTCCGGTAGAAATTTTTCCTTGCGCAAAAAGTACAGGCCTACTGTGATACAAAAAATTTAAATAAAATTTGGGATACGTGGTGTGAAATGGGATAAGGTAAGATCAATTTTCAATAGAAAGTATTATCTTTGGGATGTGACAGAAACGACTAATGACGTCATCAATTCAATTTTTTCCAGAAATGCCCATTTTTTTCCTGTTAAAAAGCTCTCTTTTTTATAATAAACTTTTTTAAAGACATTTTTTTGTATTACTTCCCATTTAAAAGTTATAAGCAATAGCGTCCCAAAAGAGTCTCAAAAGAAATACCACCTAAAAATCACATTAGCGGTGAAGGATCAAGTAGTCGATGGAAAATAATTGAATGTTCGTTGTTTAAAGTGCATAAATGTCATGAAGAATAAATAAAAGGATTAAACTCGATAATTATTTAATATAGTTAAAAAGGTGATGATAACAATAACTAAACTTAAAAAATTAGATTTTGGAGATTGGAGAATAACAAAAATATACCTATTTAATTACTGGAACAGAAAAAAATACTCTTGAAACTGTCTCTCTTCTGTTTCATTAACAGAAAATGTTGGTTTATCAAAATATAAAATATATCTTTTACCGCAGTATATTTGCTTATCTTTATTTCTCAATGTGCGAAGCAACAAATAAATTCTTAAGTTAAAAAATAATTCCTTCCTTTGTTTCTAATAATAATAATGATACCTACGTTCATAGAAGAATAAGACAAAAAACACACAAAACCTTAAGTGCAATAAAGATACCTTTTAATTAGTTCCTTAAGTTAAATTTATATGAAGTGATTTTAATCAAATGATACAATTATAAATTTTTCTGCAAACTCTCAACAGCCCATTCAATTTGTAATTAGAACATGATGTTAAGTATATGTAGGCATTTGGGCCCTAAACAATAGCATGCCTTTTCAAAATGCACCCCGCATTGTCTCAGATAAATCACCAGGCCACCGAAAATAAACAGTTCCATGTGTATTTGACTTATATAGTTGTGTGCCAATACAAACACAGTTAATACGAATGTAATTACATTATTTCACTGAGGGCTGAATCAAATATAAACTATGTTTAATCAACGAATTATCTGGAAAATTAACTACCACTATCGATTGATAACGTTTACCTTTCGCATTATGTTTGTCGATCAAATATCACGTTATTGGAGCAGCCCGTTTCGGTTTGTTTAGCTTTTAGGGTCGCCGCAAGTAGCGGCTACCAGTTCACTTATTGCCACTAATTAATATCGAATTAATTACTGGATTTTTCCAGTACGTACCGTCGAAAATAGTCCTGATACTTGCAAAATCAAAGCAAGGTGGAAGAGAAAACTACAAAGAATGAAAAATTTCTGAATATATACAGGGTGTCTAGTAAGTATATGGCATCCTCTCGGTTTGTCATAAAAAAATCATAAAGTGCCTCTTACCGTTCAAGGTGTACCCAGGCATTTACCTTTTCGGCTCTAACTTTTGAACCGACGTATATAATTTAATGAAATATTAATATTTTATGTAAGCCATAAAGGCTCATGAAACCATATTATAGTAGATGTTTTACACTGGCAGGGAAGTCAGGAACGGACTTGCCAACACACTCGTTGGCCCAAAATTTTGACAGGTGTCATTTTATAGCGCTAAAAACTGAATTTTTAAATACTTGGCCATTCATCTTTAAAAAAGGTACTCTACATTTGTTTCGATAAAATTAGCCGTTTTCGAAAAAATTTAGTTTTCAAATCACCACTGCTATTAGCCTTACACTGTAAAAAAAATCGGTGTAAGTGGAAGCAATAAAGGACTCAATATTGGGCATTTTGATCATTTTATTCATTTGTGATTATATTTAAACTAAAAATTACTTTCACACAAATATAGGTACTCCTTAAATAAATTCTTTACGTAAACTCGTATTTGGTGCACTTGTAGCTAAATCAGGGTAAATGTCCTCATTACTGAGTGAGTTTAAATGTATATTAATTTCGAGTAATTTGAATAGCGCAGTGAAGATGGCACCACTTACATATTGCTTCTGTAATCTCGACCACAGTTGATAGGGGCCCGTTAGATGCTACAGAAAAGCGTGATCGCCAGGAGAACAGGCCTTAGCCGGTGGCGGCGGGTCTCAGCTGACGGGTCTCAGCCAGGACAGGAGGAGGCACCGCGAAGTGAATTAATTTCAACACTGTATATCCTAATTAATCATTTATAAGCGATTTATTTTTACATTCAATATTTAGTTAAAAACCCAGTCTGAGTAAAAATTACTAAATAATGGTTAAATTTAAATCATATTAGAGAAAAAGTCAACTCTAAATTGGTTTTATATACTCAGAAATCAAACGTCGCCCAATTGATAGTTAACAGTAAGTCGAATTTGAGTAAAACTCACTCATTTCTGATGCAATAGTTTCACTCAGTTGTACTCATACTAATAGTGAAAATTTCACTCAATCGAGTGTGGACAGAAATTAAGTAAAATTGAGTGAAATTTGACTGAATTTTTTTACAGTGTAAACAGTGAGGGAAACAATGCTACGTTTATCTGAACATTTCCCTTAGTTGGGATAATAAAAGATTTATATTTGATCACCCAGTACATACTCCTCGTGTTTCTAATTATTATTATTAGGCCCCGCTTATTAGCGACGTCGGTCGGAAGATACCTTGAGGAACCCAAACACACCCCCGTTCCCCTCTCTGTCGACTTCGTTAGTGGATGCCAACCTTCCTAGTCTTTAGTTAATTCTAATTGCGGAAATGTGTGTCTTTCAAAAATACTCGGCTCAATCGTTAATCAACGTCTGCCGTATCTACTGCTGAAGACGTGTTTATAATTTGGTTCCCTTGCCTTTTTTCTTACTGTTAAAAAAACAACGTTGTTTGTTTGCCTTGAAAGATTTACACCAACTTTACAGATATTAAGTATGAAATAATATTAATTTCATTAATAAAAGAGTAAAAATCAAGATCTAAAATGTTAATCCCAGACAGAAACCCTTAGGAATGTGTAAATAGTACAAGGACCAGGTTTGTGTTGTGAAGTTGTTTGTATGAAATACGTATAAATCTCCTTAAGTTTTTAAATACTTTTAAGAAAATTTAAATGAGCAAAAATGCACACACATAAATCAGGAACAAGTAAAACAATTTACTAAAACATATACGAGTATACAGAAATCACTACATCTTGGAGATATAGAGGGTTAAAATTGAAATAACATTTTGATTGACTATAATCATTATCTCATAAAATTTCAATTAATTGCAAGCATTATTGACACTGATGAATTTTCTGATACAAAATAGTATTTTCAGAATTCTGAACTCAGAGAAAATACTTCTCATAAGAAATAATCATTTTTGTTTGTTTTATAATGATTTTATTTACACTATATTTGATACAACTGCGTTTTGCTCATGCTATACAGGGTGTTAATTAAGTATATTGACAAATTGTACGGATTAATTCTTTAAGTGATTTTAAACCATGAAGGCAGAAATATGGGCCCGCAAATCGATAGTTTTCGAGATAAAGGGCGTTGAAATAAAAAAACCTATTCTACGATATCTCCGAAGACGTTTGCTATACAGGGTGTTAGAAGTTTGACTACCTTAATTAACAGACGATAAAATACATTAAAATAAACAAAAAACCTAACATGGGTCTTAAACTCAACCATTTCCGAGAAAAAATTATTAAAATCTCCAACTGGATATACAAAAGTTGGATTAATTAAGGAATATTGACATAACTGCGCGCATAGAATACCATAAAACGCAATGTTTATCACTTTTTGAACTTCTTTATGCTTAATTCTAAAAAATAATTAGCGTTTTACTAAATTTAAAATTCGATAAAATTCATATCGAGCAATGTGACAACGGCGCAGTAAAATCACGAGGTACTAACTGTCCAGCCAGCAATACCCAATTCAGTTGGTATCTGGAATTGGACAGTGTCTGAGTGTTTTTTGCGTACCACTATTTCCTTTTCTTGAGGCGTTTTCCAGCGAGTGCGCGAAAATTGGATTCTAAGGTGTCGTGCGTGCGATGGTGGTGGACATTTTGAGCATATGTTGTAGTTTATTTTGTACTTGTGCATTTAAAAATCACTGAATTTTGCTTTTTGGCAAGTACCAAAATTATTTTTAATACGTATGATTATTTGGACGACGTGAATCTTTGGGTACTTTAATTACATATATTTCAACTTCATAATTCGATTAAAAGTTAAGTTTATGTTTTAAGAGACTCAATTACTAAAATCGAGCTAAAATTTAAGCACAACACTCTCTTCGTATTACAAAATCTATACATTTTATTTTATTTATTTAAAAACTGTAAATTTACTAAATGTTTCACAATAATAGCTATTTACATTTTTTCCGTAGGACAAGTCTGCCGCGTGCACACGTGGTATGCATCAGCTGTGTGGCGTTAGGTTATGCGCTGTTGTCACGTAGTGATGAAGCTCCCCAATACTAATACTCGCTGTATTTTGAAAACTGTTAATCTTACCTCCCTGTAATATACGACTTTTTTGTTCATATATGATTACACTATCTCATGCTGAAGTAATGACAGTCAAACTTCTTACACCCTGTAGAATAACAAAACTTTGGCCAATAATGTATCTAACTAAAGATTGAATTGGAATATAAATACGTACACCAGCGGGAGACCGCCTACCCGGGTGTCTTGGCCGGTGGATTTCGAACTGCCGAGGTAAGCATCACGGACGCAGGCTGGAATTTGGATGGGTGACCTAAGGCAGGCTCGGGGACGTGGCTGTGGCAGCATCACGGACTCAAGCTGGAATTTGGATGGGTGACCTAAGGCAGGCTCGGGGACGTGGCTGTGGCAGCCTACCAGAGACCTGGGTCGCACAACATTTTCCGCATGCGTGTGGTCCCCGATAAATGGTAATAAGAACAGAGCAAAGAAAATCTCTGTAACTCAAGACCATTGCTGTCATACATAAAAATTGTACGAGACTTTGCCACCAAGCCACCCGTGTAGTAAATAGGATGGTTTGAAGAAAAGTACTCGAGTAATGAAGTAGGATGTACAAGGGGCCTAATAAGGCCTAAGTGCCGGGGTGGAAAAACAATTCCACCACACTCCGACATACATATATACGTACACCAGTGGCGGAGATACCGGGAGTTACTATCACTAAGAACCTCAAACATTCGATGTCGCTGAATATTCGCCCAAAAAATGTGTTTTTCCTATTTTTCTCGAGTCATACCCTTCTCTACCTATAACTGAAATTCCAAATTTCACACCGTTGATATTTTCGGACCTGCCATGATTTGTTTGTAGCAAAGAAGTAAACAAATCTCATGAATTTTTTTTCCAAAGACGAATGAAAATTATAGAAAGTAATAAATCGAAATGGATCGATAAAATGAAAGAAATCCTTTTTCTTGAAAACACTACAAGAAGTAACAGTTGGTGGTCGTATTTTCGATATATCTAGTGTTATTGAATTTCTGTAATTTTCATTGAGAGAGACTCCCGATATCTTCAGTACTAGTACTTGACATGTAGCTATGCCCAAAATTAGTTGATTTTCGCCTTTAATTAGATAAGTCATCAGCCTAAGTTTTTGCTTCTCGAAAACTACTAAAGTTTGCCGACGTCCTTAACAAACACCCTATAGCGCTGGCTGGGAACTACACCGTTAAATTCCGTTTCAAATAACTTTCGCTTTTTATCATAATTTATCAATGAATGTGAAAATTAATCAAAACAACCGCTTTATTTCCATTATAATTTATTTGCAGCAGGGTCGTCTGATAATCACTCCGGTTATCGCGCAATTGTCAGTAGTGCCGGCTAATTTAATCTGTTTAATTTTTAATCAATTGATAAACAGCCACCAGAGTGCCGCACAGGCCAATTATAAACGTAATAGATGATTTATTGTAGAGGCGTTTGAATGGTTCGGTTATCATCATAGGCCATAGTTTGGTCGTGATGGTGGTCGTTGCCCAACTGATGTTTTGTATTGAATAGGTGTCCTTAGAATAGTGATCAATAGACATTATTGACTGAACTAGCTAGCTTAGGGGAAGAGGGTTAAAGAATTGGGTCGGAAAATTTGAAAATTTCATCAAAACTGTTTAAGTTACGTCAAGGAAAATCTCCAAAACTGTATCTCTTGCTTCTTGTTCAATGAACTATTTTTATGTACAAAATATTAATATTTTCATTGAGAAATGAACGTCTTACAAGATGTGTAAACCAAATTAATACCTTTTTACATATTTCTTTAAAATTTCTTACGTTTACATGTTCAAAAGCCATTTCCTTAATATTTGTAACAAATCTACACCAAATGTGCTAGACGACACAGCACTTGGTATTTGCTGTGTTTTTCAACATTCAATTCAACTAGAATATTTTTTTTATACTTATACCAATTCGCATATGTGCACTGTCATTGCACAGAAAATATGTTTCTACATATCGACTATTTCACTATTCTTTAAATCGCCATATTTTACTTGGATACACCATAGTCTACTAAAAATATTTATTATGTACAGTTAAGGGTACGTCAAGGAAAACCACTGTCCATGAAAATAAAAAATCGACACAAATACGCCAAGCCATCGATATTTTGCTGCCCATTCCGTCCGGGGAACAATGCTCATAGAGATAGGAGAGACAGGGTTCTTAACAGAATCGGACTCAGTAAATCACTAATACAGTTTTTCAACAATTGGTCCCCAAGTAAAAAGAAGGATTTGAGAAAGCTGTAATTTGTAAATATATGCCTTTTTAGGGTTTATTAATGGTATATTAAACAACAAGTTTAGAAAAGCAAAGTTTTACTAAACGAATATAGCTTTTGAGTACGAGCGAGCGTTTCGAGCGAGTAACTTGAAAGATATATGATATATATTTCTTTATACTATTTTTTCTCATTTTTTGTTAAGCAAATAGTGATAGAAAGATAGATAGAAAAGCATTACAATGTCAGAAACTTACAAAATTTCATAGTAGGTACTTGCGCAGGATTTCCGTAACCTAGTAACTTGACACGGCTTTGTTTGTTTATATAATTACAGTTAAGTCATTTTTGTGAACTGAATTGATTCTAAGTTATAAGTACATTAATTATAAAAACGAGTCGTGCTACTGAAAACATTTAGAATATCCATTAAAACAGCATGATGCGAAGTAGTACTAGAACCTGGAGTAGAAGTGTCATTGTAAATAATCCTGTCGGGTATTTCATTTTTGTTACTTAAACTGTCAGCAACATAACTTTCTGCAATTGTGGCTGATTTCCACCCACCATATCTCTTGATTGCTAATACACCAACTGATGTATTAGTCAGAAACGTTGCCGATGTTCTTCGGAATGGATGGCCTGTATATGTTTCAGGATGTTCTAGTTTCAAAATCCATTTTTAGAATCTGGAATTGTAACTACAATGTCATTGAAATGTTTGAAATTGGCGTTGTACAAATAAATTTGCATAACTCATCAGACATGCCGTTCTGATGAGTTATGCAAACTAAGACCGTCACTACCTTCATTAGCAGATATGTGTTATCGGGTGCCTGAACAAGAAAATCGTTGACTTGTTCTCTCGTAAATATGTTTGACTTTTTAGGTGTATAGCCGTCATTCTCACGTTTAAAAAATACTCTCAGCTTGGGATATTTTGACATATCCACGTTCTCCTCTATAAAAATAGTTGACTTACTCATTTAGTATTCACTCCACAAACTCGCCGGTGGCTTTAAAGTTCTTGACTTCTTGATGAAATATGCTAGCAGTGACATTTCAGAAACACCAGTATTTTTGTTCCGGCACTATTCTTTGAAATTTCTGTATGCTCCTCCGTAGCGCACTTTCGACTTCTTGGGAAATAAAAATTCGCAGGCAGCATTTGCTGGACTTTCTATTTGAAAATCACTCATTTAGAAATAATAATTCAAAACCGGCAAAATTACAACTTTTATGCGGCTTTGTTTATAAACACCTTAGAAACGACAAAATCCAAACAACAAGGCGACTTTGCAAGATTTCCAATAATGTCAAAATAAATTGATTAAGAAATGTCAAAAAATAAAACCTAATCTTTATTTCATGAACCATAAAGAACTGTGAGAGCAGATAAAATGTTATACACCACGCAGCAGTTAAATATAATTTACCAGTCTCGAGCTCTATTGCCAGCCCTAGCTCCGCTCGGGCGCAAAATCGACCTCGACTGGTAAATAATACTTACCTCCTTTATGGTGTAAATAATTATGCTGTCAAACTATTTTTTATTAAGTGACATTACTATATAATAAAGTGACATTTCATGTGGTAAAGTGTCATTTTAGTAAACGATTTTGAATTTTGTAAAATAGCATATTATCAATCAAAATACGAAAAGAAAAATATTTAGGCTTCATTTTGTTTTACTTGTTATGTTAATGGCTTGTATATCTATAAATTGCAACATCCTGTATAAAAATTTGAAAACACGTTGACTATAACTTACTGTGATTTATGCAAACGAATAAAATAATAAAAATATGGAAGAGCCTGAACAAAGTCTAGCATAGGACGCAATTAAAATTGAAAAATTGGCCCAGATTCTGAGGTGAGCCGCACCTGCCGACCTTTAAATTAGTTTGATAACCAGCAATGTTTATATGTTCTATGTCCACAGAGGTTCTTAAAATGTACATTCATAGAATGGAAAAATTAAAAAATTCTAACCCTACACCCAGTCTTTGAATGTAATTATCAAAAATTTATGGAAAAAATCAAATGTAGTCCT
This sequence comes from Anoplophora glabripennis, assembly GCF_000390285.2. Taxonomy (NCBI): domain Eukaryota; kingdom Metazoa; phylum Arthropoda; class Insecta; order Coleoptera; family Cerambycidae; genus Anoplophora; species Anoplophora glabripennis. Next base: position 251,929 of record NW_019416445.1, read on the forward strand.
CAGTTAAAATGATGAGTTTCAGAGAACCAGCCTAATAGCTGTTTTACATTGACAATTTATTCATCAATAAATTGACGAAGTTCTTCATCAATTAATTCACGAATTTATTGGCAAACAGTGCGGTTTTATACTGCTACAGACTTTGTCATGTTTTTTGACGTATGAATCAGTTCTACCAATGAATCAAAGAAGCAAATAAATTTCAAAATGTCACCTTTCCACTCATAATTTTAGTGATACAACAGCGGTACCGTTCTGACACATATTACACACTTCACGAAGAAATTGACGAAAATTAGAACATGCTCTAATTCGTCAAGAACTTGATGAATAAATTGATGAAGTTATTTGACAGCTAGTGCATTACACTTGTCCAATTTCTTGATGAAGCGACTTCATCAATTAATTGATCAATAAATTGTCAATGTAAAACAGCTATAAGGAATATTTCCCTAAACTAAAACTATTCTCCAATTCAACACAGGTTTTTAATTACAGCCTTATGAGCGGGCCGTTGTCTACTCCCGTCTCATAATTTTTGGCGAGTGAGGATTGTTACCCACCAGACATAATGACTGGGGAATTTACGGAGCATATCTGGTTTAATTTCGGGAATGATATAATATACTATATATTACTAGCTATTAATAGTTAAAGTTGTGCGGTGTATTCAAGTACGGGGTAATTAAAAGGAGAGAGAGAACAACAGCAGAGATTTAATTAGTGCACGTTGCGCGCCAACATCCATCATTCTGGAGCAATTGCCACCATCAACCACCTCAAGACCTACTTTGATATACTGCAAGCGGGATAACTTCGCGAATGAACTTATTGCGATCCGAGTGGGTTATGGCGTTAGACTAGGAAGTCGTACAAGGAAGAGGGGTCCTCTGGTATCTAGATCTGTGTTGTCTGAAACGTATTTAACGAAAGAAACATTTTCTTCGGAACCGTCTTTAGCAGAGAACTTTGATTTTAAACCAATTACGATCTCAATTGTCTTCTGTGAAGAACTTATTTATATATTCTGCTATTCTTATTTAATACGTCCTAAATTTTGAGGTTTTTATTTTTTTTATTCTCTTTGACAACAACATCCACCAGTTGTGATTTTTGTTAGCCTTTAACAAAGTACTAATACGTAAATACGTAAGCTGTTTCGAACTCTACAAACAAACAAACTGACTCTTTCTGCAGTTCGAGATTACCTTAATGAAGCTCAACAAGTACGGTTGTTGGACGAGGAGAATTGGTAGCATGGCCACTGCGGTCGCATGATTTAAACCCTCTAGGCATTTTTATGAGGACATTTAAAAAATGAAGTGTGTCGTTCTGAAGTGAAAACTATCGATGATTTGCGTGACATATTAAAGCTACTGCCAATAATTTGCGACTGCAAACAAGAAGAAGGGATTCATCTATACTGGATCAGATATGTATAAAGTGTATTTACTACGAGATAAAGTACACAATTTTGAACAGTTGTTGTTCTACTCGTTTTTCCTTGACAACGTACTATTTAACATTTACTAATTACATTTATCACAAGTAAGAATTATTATTAATAACAAATAAAAGTAATAACAGGATTCCCTAAAATAAAGTAGCTGAAATAAACCTGCTTATTTATTACTTCATTAAATTCTGCTCGTTTTTTGTGCGTAAACATTTTGTGCACGCTGATTATGCGTGCATTACGCTAGGTCAGGCATTATAGTCGACCATATTTCAGTGGCGTGTAGATAAATATTTTTAAATAATTCTGTGTCCTTTCTGATATTTTGATACTAGTGTTTGGTACATGTAACACACACTGTGTCCTTGATTGAGGTACCGCACTTTTGTAAACTTTTTTTGAAAAAAATTTGTTCCTGATAAAAAATTTTGTTTATCTCGGGAAGCCATGGACAGTAATCAAATATAATAAATAAAACGTAAAGGGCGTCCAAAAATTTTCAAAGTGAGAAATTTTCCCTACGCAAGTGCCTTTAACTTTCGTTTTTGCTATAAACTGTATTTAACAAAGTTGTTTGAAAACTCGAGAAATACTTAAATACGGGGTTTAGTCAGAAAAGAAGAATAATCACATTTTGCAATTAAGAAGACGAGATTTTTAACTATCTTATTTAAAGCATACAGAAATTATGAAAAATAAGTAAACTTCGATTTTAAATTAGAAGCATGCAAATCATATAAAAGTAGCTTTTCTAATTAAAACAATAAAAATAACAAATTAGAACTGGAATTAACAATAAGGAAGTAAGTCCTATTCAACTTGTAAATCTCCAAGTAATACACATTTTTCTAATCTTTTTCTAAATTCCTTGTACACAGAGAGATAATTTCTTTGTTTATGGTGGCAACAGCTTCCTGAATTTTTTGCTTAAGTAACAATGTTATCGCCAAAATCGTTTGAATAGACTTTTTGCTCTAGGTGTCCCCATAAGAAATAATAGAATGGGGACAAATCTGGTGCCCGTGCAGACCAAGGTATTAGTCCATAGCGTCCGATCCACTTGTTCGGGAAGTGAACGTCAAGCCAGTTTCTCACTAGAAGTGTGGAATATGCAGGGCATCCGTCTTGTTGAAATATTTGTTTTCTTCTGAACTCTAGTTCTTTGTCTAGTTCTGCCAAATCAAAATTATTGAGAATTTCAAAATACTCGTATGAATTTTGATTAAGATTTTCTTCCAAAAAGTAAGGACGAAGATAAGCAAAACTTTTTATCAAGATTAACTTTATCTCAAAAAATCACCAGTAATAATAAGTAATAATAATTTGCACCATAAAGGAGGTAAGTATTATTTACCAGTCGAGGACGATTTTGCGCCCGAGCGGAGCGAGGGCTGGCAATAGAGTCCGAGACTGGTAAATTATACTTAACTGCTGCGTGATGTATAACATTTTGTCTGCTCCCACAGTTCTTTATGGCTCATGAAATAAAGATTAGGTTTTATTTTTGACATTTCTTAATCAATTCATTTTGACATTATTCGAAATCTTGCAAAGTCGCCTTGGTTGTTTAGATTTTGTCCATTCTAAAATTTTTATAAACAAAGCTACATAAAAGTTGCAATTTTGCCGGTTTTGAATTATTATTTCTAAATGAGTGAAATAGAAAATGCAGCAAATGCCGCCTGCGAACTTTTATTGCCCGAGAAGTCGAAAGTGCGCCGCGGACGAGCATATAGAAATTTCAAAGAATAGTGCCAGAACAAAAATACTGGTGTTTCTGAAATGTCACCGGTAGCATATTTCATGGAGAAGTCAAGAACTTTAAAGTCACCGCGAGTTTGTGGAGTGAATATTCAATGATTAAGTCAACTATTTTCATAGAGGAGAACGTGAATATATCAAAATACTCCGAACTGAGGGCATTTTTGCAACGTAAGAATGGCGGCTATACAGGTGTATAGCCGTCATTCTTGCCGCCAAAAACGTTTGACTTTTTAGTAAAAAGTCAAACGTTTTGACAAGAGAACAAATCAACGATTTTCTCGTTTAGGCACCCGATAAAACATATTTGCTAACGAAGGTAGTGACGGTCTGAGGCATTGCAGGAGCATGCCGTTCTGATGAATTATGCAAACTTACTTCGGACGTCAATTTCAAAAATTTAGATGACATTATTGTAGCTACAATTCCAGATTCTAAAAATGGTATGTCACGTACATTTACAATTACTTCTCGTCTGGGTTCTGTTTCTCACCTAGAAATTCTCAAGAAATATGTCAAGGTTAGATTGGAAATTAAAACTGAAATTTTATGCTTTCTTATGCGCTATTAAGCAGGTAGATGCTACAACCAAGCAGTCAGCAAGAATACCCTTTCTATGATTCCTAATAAGATTGCACAGCTTTTGGAACTAGAACATCCCGAAACATATACAGGTCATTCAATCCGAAGAACATCGGCAACGTTACTGGCTAATACAGGAGTTGATGTATTAACTATCAAGAGACATGGTAGGTAGAAATCAGCCACAATTGCAGAAAATTACTCATTTTTATAATTAATGTATAACTTATGTTAACTGTTATTATATAAATAACCAAAGCCGTGTCAATTTCTAGGTTACGGAAATCCTGCAAAAATTTTAAAAAGTGGATAATGTGAGTTTTGTATCTATACCCCTCATATTTTAAATTTGCTCTTACCAAATACAATACTAGAAAATTGGAACACTCTGTACACCCCAGCATCTTGAAGACACTTTCTCGGCAACTAATTATATCCACACGATTGTATGTAAACTTGTAACCCGTCCTTTTCCGTTGTTAAACGGTCAAGAAATCCTTGTCGCTGTCGGTAGGAAGGAAGTGGGTGTTAACTAAGACCAAAGTCTCATTCTAAGGCCTGACTTGCAGTTTTTAACGGCATGATACATTATCTAGTCATCTGCCGTAACCAGAATCGACCCCGCGCGTCGGCACACGTTTGGTAAATTTGATAAATTGACAGCGACTCATTATCGCCATTATGTGGTGATTTTACGGACGTCGATTCTTTGGAATCTTTTATTTTTCTTCAAATATATAATTAGTCAAAGACGCAGGTGTTACAACAATCCCAAAAGGGGAAGGGATAAAAATCGGAGGTGTACCAATACAATGCCTAATTGATTATACAGGGCGTACAGTCTTGGTAACAACTAGAAACCGAGCTTTCTTCATAAATATTGAACAATTAATTATTATTTTTACAAAGTTAATTGCGCCCGAGCGGAGCGAGAGCTGGCAATAGAATCTGAGACTGGTAAATTATACTTAACTGCTGCGTGATGTATAACATTTTATCTGCTGCAGTTCTTTATGGTTCATGAAATAAAGATTAGGTTTTATTTTTTGACATTTCTTAATCAATTCATTTTGACGTTATTCGAAATCTTGCAAAGTCGTCTTGGTTGTTTGGATTTTGTTGTTTCTAAGGTGTTTATAGCTACATAAAAGTTGCTATTTTGCTGGTTTTGAATTATTATTTGTAAATGAGTGATTTTCAAATAGAAAGTGCAGCAAATGCTGCCTGCGAATTTTTAGTGCCCGATAAGTCGAAAGTGAGCTACGGATAAGCATACAGAATTAGATTGGACATTAAAACTGAAATATCACGATTTTTTATGAGCTATCAAGCAGGTAGATGTTTTTAGCAGTTTTTGAAACTAAAACGTCCTGAAACATATACAGACCATCCATTTCGAAAAACATCGGCAACGTTACTGACTAATACAGGAGTTGATGTATTAGCAATCAACAGACATGGTGGGAGGAAATCAGCCACAATTGCAGAAAGTTATGTTGCTGACAGTTTAAGTAACAAAAATGAAATTCTACGGTAAAATCCACTTAGATACAATGTATTAATAACGTATTTACTATAGTGGGAGCAGATAAAATACATTGGCTACTGGCATGTTGATTTTAAAGAATAAATTTTCACTTCCAGCGCTGATTGAACTTTGAAAAAAGTTTAATTGTTAATTAATAAATTATATGACTGAGTATGTACTACGTTTTTTAAACAATGTTTTGTTACAGTCATAATTTAATTAACTTTCCAATAACGTAATAAACTTGAAACCAGCGCAAGAATCAACCTTTTTAGATGGAAAAAAGTATTTTTCTTGAAATATCTTATATTATATTATTCTTTAAATTCAGTGAACCTTCTAAGAGGCTCCATCTCGGCACTTGTCTATTGTTTATTATTTTTTTACAACCGTTATAAAACGAGCTGCAAAATAGTTTAACTGCAACAACAATTTGTCTTGGTACAGCACTTACACAATTGTACAATTAATTTTACAATTACATAAAATTGTTAAATAATATTTCTTGTCGGACGTGTTGAGACATTATTAACATTACTTCACTAATTGTTACTTCACATGAGTCGTTATAGACACACTGAGAAAAACAATTTGAGTGTTGAATATAGAACTAGTGACCCATATAAGTTGTGTACCGCAAACTTTCTCTTCCTCTTCGAGAGGAAAAACAAAGTAAGGCTTATAAATATGGTACATATAAGAGATGATATTATATTTCATTCAAAAAATAATTGTTTAAACGAGTGTTAACAATACGGTTAATAATATGAAAAGATATTCTGCAAGTTGTTATTGCAGGTGTTATTTTAATTACAGATAAGAAATCTTCTTACTGTTTTTGAAGATAAATTTTATTTTCAATGTCTTCCAAAATTTTAATTACAAAATTTTCAAGATATTAAATGTATAATAAAAATTATATACTATTAAAAAGTAGGTAATAATTTTTTAGACTTTTGTTGATTTATTTATATTTCGAACAAATCCCTGTACATTATTTTTGTGAAATATATAATTTATTTAACTATGTAACAATTAAAAAAATAAAACGTTCTGTTAGAAAGAACAATAGGATTTAAATGTCTTTATCTAATTTTCAAAATCCCCACTGGTATCGAAATTCTAGGCTTTCTCTCCCATTATGATCATTTGAATGAATGTTTCATCATCATTGAATTGTCCAAGTAGTTACCGACAAACGTACACATAATTTTCTTTCTGTTATTCAGATATCAAACGAGGAACACATTTTGCTGCAAGTCGATGCAGGTTCAATTTTTCGGTCAAAACTTCATGGCATGGCCCAGCTGAGATGCTAACCTCTTCTGCAATTTCTCTGACAGTTAATCAGCGTATTTGCATGTACCAGATTTTTGACTTTCTGCACGAGGTCGAGGATTATCTTCAACTTCGCCACTTTTAAATCGTGAAAACCATTCTAAAAATTGAAATGTTTCCGTGAAAGTTTCATCCAGTTTCACGCAAAATTTTACGTTGCATTTCGATCATTTCAAAAATCGTCACTAACACTTTGTGAGTACCCATATTAAGTATTACGTCAAGAGCACCAGCCTGACTGACCTAATAGTTGCAAGGACAAAGAACAGACGCGGGACGCACCACGGTTCCAGGAAAGGTCCACGGCAGATTGGCGCCAGGACCAGATACATATACATGCGCGCAAGTCCATACCAAGACTTTCCAGCGAACGCTCGCCCCGACAACACTTCTTCTTCACTAACTTTGTTTTCAATAAAAATACTTTTATTTTTACTGTTGAGAGAGAGTTTTATTTTGCTGCACACAGAAAGCAACCGTCAAGTTGCACTCAAATAACAATATCACGCAAACTAAATAAGGTATTAACAAACCAGGAACACTTTCTGATCAGACCTAGTACTGTTCAATGAATTTTTGTCTTTAAATACATTATTTCTACAAGTTTCATTAATTAATGTAGTGAAATATTTTCACAGGTATTTGATTATACAGTAAACTAAACCTACAATAATGCTGATAACTTATGCAGTGCGACAAATAAAAGTTTCAAGCAAAACTTTTTGTTAGTGTAGATGCCCATTATAGAAAATATGTCTCAACTAATCTCGGTATCTTTGTTTTAAGCAGGCGTTATGCTTCTCAGCAAGAACAAAAATTTCCACTACTTGCTAATTCTTCAGCAAATAATCTAATAACCTTTCTAATTGCAAAGAATTTTGCATGGACAATTCGTCATTGTGATTATAATAAAACCGCAAACGGGTTAAATATTTAGAACAAAACACTTTCACATCAGTCACAACAAATTAATATACTGTAATTTGTTTGCCAACAGATATAAAAAATACGAATATCAGAGAAATCAATATTAGAAATAAGAATCCAATTTAAAACGAGATACCTCAAGTTTTTCTTTATTCTAATATTTTTGCATAGATAATTTGACGGTTCATTTCCAGAATAATTTATTTTTAAACGGGAATGATATCTTTTATCAAAGCAATCAATTTAATTCGTATTATGATCTCTGCACGTAGCAACTCAGTGTTTTAATTTATTACATCTGTAATCAAAAAAGTGTTTATATCCTCTGTTTATTCAAGGGACGTCATAAAAATCATTGGTATTTATCTGATCTATCTGACTGGCTGTAATTATAATGTAAATAGTAGCTGAAATATTTATTTTGGGTTTTTTACGAGCCTTATCTTCCTGTGAATTACAAACTGACGTGGTGTCAAATAAAACGATATTTCTTAATATAAATCCGTGTATTTGAAGGAATGAGGAAGAAACGAATAATCAATTTGCAAATATATATAATAAATAAATGTGGCAAAAGTAATTGCGAAATGTTTTGCGCACTGCTGTCGATAATTTGGTTTGTTCCCGATTATATTAAAAAAAACGTATTAAATTAACGTTTTAGTAAAGTTTTTTTGATATTTAATGAATGCTTACATAAACAGAATAAAACAAATGACGTTAATTATTTTTATGTAAAACAACTGTAGGCATGCAAATTATAATAATTATTATATTTTCCATAGCCAATTAGTAGTAGTATTTTTGAAGGTTACTCTAAAAAAACGTAATGACGTTTGCACTAACTGTAAGATAATATTCATTATTTTTATCAAGTCTTCTTTATATTCATATTTGTAGGTACATTTACTTTGGAATTATTTAAATACTAACATTAATATTTCGATTTAATAATATAATAATATACCCATGCTCCAAAAAGACTACAAATAAAAAAGTTATGTTCAATTTTCTAGCCACTAATAACAACAAAAAGTAAAACAGAGTAAAATCATCTAAAGTATTGTTGTAAAAAAAGACAGACAGATATAATTCTATGCACAATTCAAGTATATTTCTATACTATATTATTACTATACTTCACAAGCCTATGCAGTGATTGCCTATCCAATTTTGTTTCTATTTATAAATAAATAGGTAACAAAGAAACTGTACAACTCATTAAAAGTCCAATTGTAGCTTACTCTCTGATTGCTAAAATTGAAGTAAATAATAGATAAATATATTACTTAAAATCATATTAAATCTTATAGATATAAGTTTCTTTATATACAGGGTGTCTCACGGTGATGAGACATTATACATATTTCAGAGACTTCTTCGATTTTAATTTTGAAAATTTGGGCAATGGTGTTTTCGGGCACGCCTTGCTTATCTGAAATAATGGCGTCCACCTAACGCTTCCGGTTACACCTGAAGTTGACGCCATCTTCGTTATTTTAAATGGAACACCCTGTATATTATTGCAATTTTTTGGATTCTACGTCAATTTCTAGGTGAACTTTCATAAAGGTTTCCTATTCTTAAAGTTAACCATTTTCGATATATTTAATTTTTTCAAAAAAAAAATTAAAAAAGCGCTGCCTAATTCAAAAAAATGTGTATTTTACAATAATAAATTTTACAATAATAAAGTTACAGCGATAAAATTTATACTTGACATAACTACAATTCTAAGCTTACCTGCCATAATTTCAAAATGATGATTTCATACAGGGTGCTAGAAATTTAATGCCGAATTTAGTCAACTTTAAACCATCTTAACTTATATTTTCTTTAATGGAACACCCTGTATATTTGCGCAACCTGATGAACAATTTTATTCTCTTTCGAATGGTATAACGGTTCTCTATACCTATCTCTTCTGGTATTTACTGTTTTCCGTGCAGACGCATAATTTCTTGCGAGGATGGCTGTTTGTTTATTTTGTGCAACAACGACTAATAGTTCAAACGCCAATATAAAAATGTCACGCTACTGACACCTATCGAGAATTAAAAATACAACGAAGCAAGTATTTTCAAGAGTTTATTTAAAAACACAGGAATCTCATTTTTCTCATCTTCAGATCCATAGTACCTATCAAAAATATGAGAATAAAGTATGCCTAAACAATTCTTAAATATTGTTACAGAATCTTTTCGTTATACGTGCGAAAACACTCATTTTACGACCATTTTCAAAAAACAACCAGTAAATTCTTATATCAGTAGGCGTCTCGACTCATCGGGTATACCAAACTCCTCAATAAATCAGATAAAACTCATTAGCGTGCTGTAATACATTAATTAATTAATGGTGTTCCGATAACGAAGTGCCAGATTAACAAATGCATTCATTAAATAAGTTTCGCCTGATTCGATATGAACGGTTACCAATATGCATATTATCTGCATGGAATCCCGGTATCGGAAATTCTGCGTTGCATAGCTGACAAGCCTGTTAAAATACATAATTAAAATATTTCACTAAATATCGCTGAATTATATCTTTAATTATTAAGATCGTTATATCGTCATTTGGATTTTTTGCAAAGCGTCATTGAATACGAATTGGTATATTCCTGGTTGGAATTCTTCTATTGGAATTTAGCTTGAATACAATTATTGTTTTAATTGAAATACAATTAGAATTTACCTGCAATAGGATTTTACAAGAACACAAGTAGAATTTACAATGTAGTACTCTTGGAATTATTTTAAATACAATTGGAATCAATAGGAATACAACTATAATTAAATTACAATACAATTGATATTTGAAAGGAATACAGCTATGGTTTAATTGAAATACATTTAGAAGTTATCTGCGATATAATATTGGAACATAGCTAGAATGTTATCGACATTTAAATTTAATACAATTGGAATTTAAGTGAAATAGAATTGGAAATACAATTGGTATTTAATTGAAATACAGTTAAGGTTTAACTGCAATACAATAATTGGTATTAACTGAAATAAAATGGAATTTAACTATAATACAATTGAAAATGAATAAGAATGCAATACAATTGACATTTAATAGGAATTCGGCTGCAATTGAAAAATGCAATAATTAGATTTTAACTGCAATACAATAATGGAATTTAACTGGATAACTGCAATGTAAGTTTAATTCAACTGGAAATTAATTGTAATACAATTGGAATTGAGTGTAATAATTGGAATTAAACTGCAATACAACTGGAATCTGATGCAATTACATTTTAATTGAAATACAATTAGAATTTATTTGTAACATAATTAAAATTTAATGGGAATATAACTGGAATTTACCTGAAATACAACTGGAATTTTATGAAATACAATTGGAATTTAACTTCAATGCAACAGGAATTTAATTGAAATACAATTAGAATTTTATTGACTTGCACTTGAAATTTAATTGAAATACAATGGGAATGAAATAACTGCAGTACAATTGGAATTTTACTGGAATACGACTGGAATTCTACTGCAATGCAATTGAAATACAATTGAGAATACAATTGAAAATACAATTGAAAAAGTACATGCAGTGCAATTGGAATTTAACTGAAATACAATTGGAATCAAATAACTGTAACTATTGGAATTTAATGGGAATTTTACTGTTAGAATTCTACTGCAACGCAGTTGGAATTTAACTGAAATTAAATTGAAATCTGATAACAACAAAGCAATTGACATCAAATAATTGCAATGCTTTTGGAATTTAATAGTAATTTTACTGAAATGCAATTAAAATTCTACTATATTGCAGCTAGAATTTAACTGAAATAAAATTGGAATCTGATAACAGAAATGCAATTGGAATTTAATGGGAATTCAAACTGGAATTTATCTGAAATACAACTGGAATTCAACGAATATCAAACTAGAAAATTTAAATGTTTAATATTCCTCTTCGGTTCTTTTTAATCGATCTCCAAAACAAGTTTATCCTGCAGAGGATCGAACTGCGGTATTCATGCTTGCTATAAACACGGCCGGCATAGTCGGGATGGCCGAAATTAATTGATACAGCAACAAATAGGCCACCGTCAATTTTCGACGTCGAATTCCAATATTCACTCCTTTTGTCACCGCGCCCGCCGACTGATTGAGTCCGCAGAGGAGCGGGGTGTTTAATGAACGGTTTGGAGCAGAAATAAACAGACGAATGGTCATTACAATGATTAAGTGCGGCGCTGTAAATCACGCTGTTATTGCAGGATAACTGGTGGGCCGAGGATCAGAAGCGTTCCTAGGGGTAACTCGAACTAGAGGATATGCGACATCGGTAGAGAAATTGGTGTTTGTTGTGATAGGATCCATTAAATGAACATCCCTTAGTCGAAATAAGCGGTGTTTCATTTGCAGTCAATGAATCTTCTTTTCCTCCTCTTCTGCAGGTATTCTATTTCTCTTCAGATACTGAATCGCCTTATGGTACCCATCTTCGACAAAGTTTACCTTTTTTCCAAATATATCTCTTCTCCTTGAATGACGGTATTGTCGGAATTGAAATACAATTGGAATTTAATTGCAATACAACAGGAATTTAATTGAAATACAATGGGAATGAAATAATCGCAATACAATTGGAATTTAACGAGAATTTAATTGGAATTTATATGCAATACAATTGGAATTTTACTGGGATACGATTGGAATTCTACTGCAATGCAATTGAAATACAATTGAGAATACAATTGAAAATACAATTAAAAATACAATTGAAATAGTACCTGCAGTGCAATTGGAATTTAATTGAAATGCAATTGGAATCAAATAACTGTAGCTATTGGAATTTAATGGGAATTTTACTGTTAGAATTCTGCTGCATCGCGGTTGCAATTTAACTAAAATTAAATTGAAATCTGATAACAACAAAGCAATTGGAATCATATAATTGCAACGCTTTTGGAATTTAATGGAATGTGATTAAAATTCTACTATGTTGCAGTTGGAATTTAACTGAAATAAAATTGGAATTTGATAACAGCAATGCAATTGGAATTTAATGGGAATTCAAATTGGAATTTTATTTCCATACAATTGAAATATTATTGGAATGCAATTGGAATTTTCCTGCAGTGCAATTGGAATTCAACAGGAATTCAAGTGAAACTCTGTTTTTAGGGTAATATTATATTTCTCATTCTTTCCAAAGATGATAATTCTATTTCTGAATTATATAGATGAGGCTGAGGCTATACAATCATTCGCGACAATGTTGATGATATTTCAAGACAAATATGTATACACTTAGATGCAGGCAGTGATATTCTTACTTATGAACTTCCGAACTATGAAGCGATAAAGGCCATCTGCCAAAATGTAATTTATTCTCAAAATTGGCATGCTGATATCAAAAATAAAGTATTAATGTTGACGATATCCAAAAATCAAAATGTTTTCCTTAGAAATTAAATATTACTTCCGTTCTAGAACTAATAAATTAAAATTTAAAAGTCCATTAAGCAGGATAACTACTACACGTCGTCCACCCCCTCAAGCCACCCCTGCAACAACCTTCGCTGTCTGCTTGAAACATTGCCAGCAAACATAATATGTGTGTGTGCCTTTTCGTAATATTACCGCGACAGAAATGTTTGCCGAAAAATATTGAAATTTTAATCTGGAACGATGTATATTGCGCCATAATCTTTATTATGTACCTACTTTCGCTAACGTATCATAAATTAGATTTTTTCTTGAACACATCAAATGAGTATATGTATGGAAAAAGTTCAATATGTTCTAGTAGATTACAATTTTTTCGTAGAGTTACGAATTAATCAAGAAAGCACAGAATGTGTTTTAAAAAAATTATACAAAGAAATTAATATATTTTTATTAGATATCATATAAAAGTCAACATTTAATGACAGTTTTCGAGAAATGCCTTTTTCGTTCCAGTCAACTAAAGTTTTTAGCACTTAGAAAACACAATTAAAATGTTTTCGAGAAAAATGGTTCTACTATAAACTATACTCCTATTTTATAATTATGGGTGCCTAATGTTTTACACAAAATGTTAGTTATGGAAATGACGTAAAAAATAATGTGCCATTTATTCTTTGTTGACATTTTAACTATGCAGACTCTGTCGTACAATATTTGCGCAATTTTCCACTTCCTCAACGAATATCGACGGTTATCAACGTCACCCTCCCATATAGTCCTCTAGAATCACTCGACACATAATAATTTACCGATAAAAGGACTACCCTGTGGGATACCCCATGGAATTAAATCACAATAATTTCTGTATCAGTGACCAAACGTTGAGCAATGGTAGAAGTACCATTATTTATAATGGTCTGAAATGGTGGGGGAGACTGTATTGTTCGGAGGAATGCTAAGAATAGGGGAACCAAATATATTTCACCGGCAATGAGCCTAGTAGCAGCTTACATTTTGTAGCCCGGTGATTTTCGTTAAAATGTATAGTTATGTTCTGGCTTAACGTATAGGATTTACCAAACTGTGAAAGAGTCATTTTAAACATCTACTTTAAACTTTACTTTTTCCTTCGTGTACAAGAATTTAACTGTGGGAGTTTATATCTTCAGCTTTATATTGGCGAATATTCTGCGAGAATTGAAGACGACTTCCGGAATCTAAAGGCAGAATTTGTTAAATTGGGTGAATATAAACAGGATGAAGTAGTTGTTCGAAAATTACTATATGCACTACACTTTTAGAAACTATACACTGTAAAAAAAATTCACTCAAATTTCACTCAATTTTACTCAATAATGTATTAATTTCTGTCCACACCAGATTGAGTGAAATTTTCACTCTATTAGTATGAGTACAACTGAGTGAAACTATTGCATTCGAAATGAGTGCGGTTTAATCAAATCCGAGTTACTGCTAACTATCAATTGAGCGACTTTTAACTCTATTCTGAGTATATAAAACCAATTTAGAGTTAACTTTTCTCTAATATGTTTTAAATTTAACTATTATTGAGTCATTTTTTACTCAGACTTGGATTTTAATTAACTAAATATTGAGTGCAAAAATAAATCACTCATATATGATTAATTAGGATATGTAGTGTTGAAATTAGACGTTATACAGCGTGTTCTACAAATGATGAACTTTCAAATTAAGAGAGATATTGTAAAAATATTGTCTCAAATCTACATGTTTTTATAGTATATTAGCCCTTGAAGTTAAGGGATGGAAATCGGTATTTTGTACCTAATAATATTTCTGTATTTATTAAGTTTGTATAATTTTTTAGTAAAAGCCATATTATTTGAAATTAGGTCTACTAATGTGTACAATTTATTTATTTATTACTGACAATTAGTGAAAATAATGATAACTATTTTAATTTTTTATTCCAACAAAAATGCAATGTAAAAGTATCTATTACAAGATTCTGTGAATTAGAATTCATTATATTGTTTCTGATATCAAAAAAGTTACTTTTAGAACTATTTCAAGTTTTAATCGAAAGTGCATGATCTAATAAAAATTAATTAACACAGAACTATTACAAATAAAAATATTTTACAAAAGGGGAAAAATTTTTTACAAACCCTCATCTTTAAGAGGAAAAAAATATAATAGTTTAGGCATGTTAGTAGAAAACAACATCTTTATATCAACTCATTTAATAAATCGTCTACATGATTTTATCGAATATTCCATTAAGCAATTTTTCATATACAGTCGCCTCCGTTGCTAGCTTATCTACACATCATTTTGTATTATTCCTTCCTTAGTATTCATTTCTCATTATTCATATTATTCACTCATTATTCATATTATTCATTCCTCATTATTCATTCCCCATTATTATTCATTTCTCATTTTTCATTCCTCATTATTCCTCATTATTTCTCATTATTCATTCGCAATTATTATTCATTTCTCATTTCGCATTCCTCATTATTCCTCATTATTTCTCATTATTCATTCGCCATTATTATTCATTTCTCATTTCTCATTCCTCATTATTCATTCCTCATTATTCACTCCCCATTCATTCATTTCTCATTTCTCATTCATCATTATTCATTCTTTATTATTTCTCTTTATTCATTCCCCAATTTTATTCATTTCTCATTTTCATTCCTTATTATTCATTCCTCATTATTCATTCATTCATTTATTATTCGTTCCTTATTATTCATTCATTGTTTGTATTATTCCTTTCTTATTATTATTATGATCCAATCCTTATTATTCATTCATTGTTTGTATTATTCCTTTCTTATTATTATTATGATCCAAATTATTTCCAGGTTTTTATTAAGTGATAATAGATCGATATACATACTCAAAATATTAATAAGTACGACGTTTGTTTTTGTGTATCTCTACAGTTATTCAGCACCCAAAGCAATTTAAAAGACAATTAACTTAATGACACACAATATCATGGACTACAATAATGTATATACTTGCCTAAGACATTTTCCCGCGTCCCTGCCGAAGTTTCGCCGCATCGGACCGTGCTATCCAGCCGGCTCGGGGCGCATTCCCTCCGGCGGCCGGCCATCCGAGCGCACATCCGGCGTCCGCCCGACGGAGCATTGTTCTCCGCCGCCACAGCCGCCGTGATTCTGGCCGAGGCCCCTCGCTCTCCGTGGTACTGCGTCGCATCGCGGAATAACGGCCGAGCCGGTCGCCGCTGCTGCTGCGACATTTGCATAAATATCCAAGGTGACACCCTCTCGGTGTCCGGCATCGGGGGAGAAATTAATGTATCGGTGTTTAAATACTTTTCCGTTTAAGCACGAGACGATACAGAGCACTACAACTCCGATCTGAGAGAATCGAAAGGTGGGTGAAATAAGTGAATGTCCAACCGGACAGAGAAAACAGGTCTTGTCTCTCTTAAAATATTTAACAGGAGTCATTTGTCCATTTGCCACTATAATCCATTGAAAAATTGAGTAGTTGTTTCCGCAACATCATCATTGTTTATGAGGTTAGATGTCTTTTATATACCTAGATTTTTAGTGTCGAATAATATTTTATTCTTAGGAAAAATATGTTAACATGTTTGAATAAATTAAAAATTAGGTAACCCAATATACGGTAGGCCAATGTCATCATATGTAGTTCCGAAACTTCCTTCTAGAAACCCGTTGCTCAAGTATTATGATCGATGACTTGCACTAGGTCGTTATCGCTGAGTCCACTGGTGTAAGGCCTGGACTCCTCGGAAGCCTAGGCGTGATACCACCGCGACCCCTCATTCTGCATCCAAATTGCATGGTTAAAATGTGGAGATGCTATACCTTGCAGGAACCAAGCTCACCACAAAATGTCTAATGTCAAATTTCGCGGGAATGTTAAGTATGAGTTCCCTGTTATCCCTATTGGCTTACAAAATGTCCCTTCAATTTGTTACCGTACAGCTCTACTCAAACATTTCTGTCCAATGTAGTCAAAAATCGTGGACGTTCTTCACAAAACTCCCCTAACCATAAACCTACCTCCATTTCCTAAACTAATCCGTCAACAATTTAGTGAAAACATTCTCTTTATTTCACCAACCTAAATTCATTTCTAAAATCTGCTTAATGCTGAAGTTTCACAAAGAGATCCTCCAATTACAAACCCCATAAATTAGAGAGAATAATTATCTGCTAAATATTAATTACCAACACACTAGTTACATTACTTTTATTTCTGTTATCAGTAATTAGATTCATTATTAGCATGCATATGTATTCAAGCCTAAGGTACCATATTTATATTACCGGAAACTAGGATACGTATTTTCAATATTTTACCATGCAAATTAATTCAGCGTTTTGTAACCACCATCATGAACAGGAATTATTCAATAATGAACGGAAACAAAAAATGATTTGAATAAAACCAGAACTAAAACATTTATTTTAATAGAGTCTTCATCCATGAAGGGATTATCTTCTGCGTATCCTTCCCTCTTCCTCTATTTCTATCATTGAAGTTGTATTGAAGCAAACAAACATCAAATGATGGTGTGATTATAAGGAAAAAATGCTCAATTAATGAACATGAAAAAATCATTATTCCAAAAAATGTTCCTACTCGTTACATGCGGCATGAGAGTATACACTTCCACATATTGCTTATTTACAGATAGCGAAGTGACAGAACATTTTTCATCTTTAGATAAGCATACTGCAACTGTCGCGTGTAGTTATTGTTTTGGATAATGAACACATTAGAAGGAGCAACTACATCAAGTATACTTAAAGGAACCATTAATTTTAGTTGAAGTGCTACATTTTCTCTTTGGATAATAAATACACGAAACATCTACTCTATTTCTACAAATGTTACTTAACGTAAAGAGCTGTTTTTCACGTTCGATATTGTTAACAGAGGAGAATAAAATATATCATAGTTCTTTAAAGAGAATACTATATTGCTTTTGATGATTAAATACTCCCTCCCCCACTCAAGGCTAAAACAATATCAGATCGATCTCAAAATATCTCACATGCAACGGTATGTCAGCCATAATGTTCTTTTAGCGTGACGAAAGTTGCTGAAACTTAATCTTATTTAATATTCGTACCTTAATACAGATTCTGACCAATAATTTTTGAGTAGGTACCTGAGGCCATAATTTCAAGCACCATCGATAAAATCTGGTGTATACCAGGAATGGTCAGAAAATCGCATACGAAAAATCGGTTATAAAAAAATTAAATTTCTTCGTCGATAATCTTGTTGGGGCTTTTGCTGATTAGCAGACATTTAGAACAGTATTTTGAATAAAAAATTCTTCTACATTTTTGTTTAAACGGTTTTATATTTATTTGATAAACAAGTACAATAGTTGACACTTTCTAGTTTTAGGTTATAGCAATTTTTTGGCATTGCAAACTAATTTTATGAAATGGTGATGTTCAAGATATTGGTAATACTGTTATTCTTACAGATAGGCCTTTAAAAAAACTGTCACTTTTGACATGATCGCAGATAAAAGTTAATTTAGATGTATTTAGCCCTGTTATAAATTTATTGTAAATTTGAGAAATAATATCAAATTATTCATTATTCGAATAAAAAATATAACTGTTTTTAAATAAACTGGATTCGGAAATCGTAACAAAACTCTGTAACACTTTTGCACTATAAACGTTTGTGAATCGATTGTAACTTGTAATCCTTGATTACTTTCTAGCCATTAATGTGATGACAAATTGAAGACAAAACAGAATGCAATTATATTTTTCAAACAGTTTTAGCAATTAAATGCTATTTGCCACGTCTTGTCCGTTTCGAAGAACATTATTTAATAACTTCCAAAATATCTGGAAGCGTGCAGGAAATAATTAAAAATATAGGCCGGATTTTATGGGGCGCTTTATTAAATTGGGCGAAGAAAAATGAGAAAAACTTTTATCATATCAACTGCTTGTGTGAGAAATTGCGTTTACGGACTTCGGCCTGGAACGAAAGAAATGAGATTGCACTTCCATTACCAAAATTGAATATTTTAGTTGTTTT
Source organism: Anoplophora glabripennis (assembly GCF_000390285.2). Taxonomy (NCBI): domain Eukaryota; kingdom Metazoa; phylum Arthropoda; class Insecta; order Coleoptera; family Cerambycidae; genus Anoplophora; species Anoplophora glabripennis. The sequence continues at coordinate 271,025 of NW_019416445.1, forward strand.
ATTTCCAGAAGCTTTAATCGACTAATGAACATGTTTGTGCTAACGTCCTTCAAGATATTGTACACGTTATATTATGTCAGTTTATAATTAAATTAAAATAAAACCAAATGAGGTAACTTCGCTTCAAAGTAAATTGGAAATACCCTTTAATTTACCGTCACTGAACAAGTGTGCAAAATTTATACCAGGGATCAAGACTTGTATGAGACAAACGGTGGTGAATTACTATTTTATATTATACAGGGTATGTCCAAGAGTTGTAAGTTGCCTAGAATTCCTATTGAAAGTTGTATTAATTGCAAAGTAGATGTACATGTTGTTAAAAATGATTAAAAGCTCATGTTCTTACTGAATAACGGTTTAACTGAATCCTGCAATAAAAACATGCAAAAAATTGCACAAGTTCTCATAGAAGTCAATTTTTACGCCGACAATTATATAAAAAAATTGTGAAGTACTATTATTCGATAGTAGTCAACGTAGACTGGGAAAAATAGTAGTCACTCGACTTGTATGTGCGCAAGGGTCAGATAATATTGTGATGCAAAGATGTAACAATGTCAACTTTTACTCCTCAAAGATATAGCATAATAAATTCTTTGATGAATTTTAAGGGAAGTCTTTCCTATAAAGTTTTTATCTGGGACTCTTCGTTAAAAAGATACAGGGTGTTAAACTTCAAAAAATATTTTGAATTTTTTTAAATAATTTAAAAACTAGTAAGTGAAATAATTTGAAATTGGGCTGTTGGTGAACTGTTTTATTTTGATTTCAGATGACATTAATATTTATTGCAAATTGTACCCCAAGCTATTCGTTAGACAATTAAAAAATTTTAGGCCACTGATTTTTTTTTTGACTTTTAATATTGCATTTCATTTAAATTATATTTTTTGCCAGATAAATAGTTTTGAAAATATTTTCGTTTTATGTGGTAAATTAATTTAAAATTTAAAAAAGTAGTAACTCGAATAAGATTAGTCTTTTTCGAACAAAAAAGATTTATTTTATCTTTGAAGTGTAATTACGAATCAAGTGCCTTGAGCTAGTTACAGTTCTAGCCTAAGTTTCGTCAATCTACGTGAAACATCTTCAAACATATTTGAGAAATTGTGACATATTTTCCTGTATCTTACACATCAATAATAGCTTTAACCCCTAGACTTTTTGGAGTTCAGAAAACACCTGGTACATTTTGCTATACAGGGTGTTTCTAAAATAGGGTTCCAAACTTATGCTGCGTTTATAACTCATTAAAATAAAGCAAAAAGTTCCTATTAACATGTGCCCTAAAGCGCACCCTTAGGAAGTTATATGCCCTTAAAAGGGCTCAAACAAAACTGGTTTTTTAAAATAAATTGCAGTTATGAAGGATCCGATCATTTAACAAATAATTTAGGACAAAAACTAAGACTATTTAAATTTAGAGTTACACTTACTAATTAAAGAACTAATTACTACTGCAGACAATAGCTAAATGTGAAATAGAAAATAATGGGATTAAAATTACTAATAATAACTTAAATTACAAGAACTGCTCGAAGTGACCACCTTGCATTTCGATGCATAATCTAGCTCGACGCTTCAATGATTTGCGAACTCTTTGGAAAATTCTAGGTGTTTGCCTTATTTCCATGCAAGCGGTTTCAATTTCCTCCCGGAGTTGCTAAATGGTCTCAATTGGAATTTTATAAACCTTTTCCTTAAGTTGACCCCACAAAAAATAGTCCAGGGGGTTAAGGTCAGGGGAACGTGGAGGCCAGGGAACGGGACCTCCTCGGCCTATCCATTTTTCTCCATACAACTCATTTAAGTGTTGTCTTACATTATGTTGAAATTGGAAACATCGATTTGGACAAAGATAATATTTTTTACGTAAAATTGTTAGGATTTTATAAATCTGTAGAGAAAATTGTAAAAAAATTGAAATAAAAAAAATTACGGGCCGAAAACCCCCTTCACCAACCTAAATGGGACGCATATGATTTGCATGTCAAAAAACGGAGTAGCCCATGTTATTTAACGTAAAAAGTTATGTAAGACCCATAAATTTTTTTCTGTTTATTTGCGACCGTTTCGTCAATAACAGAAAAAAAAACAGTTTTGTTTGAGCCCTTTTAAGGGCATATAACTTCCTAAGGGTGCATTTTAGGGCACATGTTAATAGGAAATTTTTGGCTTATTTTAATGAGTTATAAACGCAGCAGAAGTTTGGAACCCTATTTTAGAAACACCCTGTATATTTCTCATGAATGTCCAACTCTTGAATAATTCTCGTCGTCTTAGAATTAAACAAATTTCTGGGTATTTATAAATTCTTCAAACCAAAAGTAATAATGATTCGGCTGCACTGAAAGACCCGCCAATTACATTTCAGCGTCCAATGGCCACCTTACTATACGTACGGGAGTTATTAGTACATATAAAATTACTGAGGTATTGTGGAGCGCGAATTAGATCGAAGCCATTGTGACGGGGAGTTTGTAATTAAAACGCTATTGCCGACCACACACACATACACACACACAACGTACACCTACCGAACCACTCATGCATGTTTAATCACACCGGGCAAAAACTTTAATTTGAGCTGTAATCAATTTGCTCAAGACAACAGAACGCAATCAGCCCCTGCTGACGGCCCTGCATCTGCGCTGGGAGGGTAATGGTGACGGAAACCGCCGCCCGTATCCTTCTTCCGAGTAACAATGCGTCCGAAACGTCGTCAAATGAAAATCTCGTTTTGTATTATTCGAGATGATGAGGCAAAGCCCGATCAACGACATGAAAACGTCAGAAATCGTGAAGTGAATCTGGTGATGGCTATGAGAAGTAGAATGAAACGTACAGTTTAAATACATTTTTTTTGTACAAACTAACACCACAGGAAGAAGCCACTGGATGTGTCCAAAATGTCGTGAAATAAAAATTTCATTTAGTATCTGTTATCAGTGGCGGCTGGTGTGGGGGGCTCTGGGGCTGTGTCCCCCCTAGAAATTTCCTTAGTAAAAATATTTAATTTAAAATATAGTTAACAATAAGAATATTAAAAAGGAAATGTTAAATTTCTAATGTGCAGTCAATTTAATTCAACTTCGTTTGAAAAACCTGAATACGTGAGCTCCGCGTAGCTAGCTCCTACATCTGTAAAGTGTTTACAGTGGTGGTCATGGTTACCGTTGCGCAGCAGTGAAAGATGGAGGGGGAGTAGCGCATATTTACAATGCAGTTTGGGTTGTATTTAATCCGATCGTAATCAAATAGTAGCTATTCACGACTTTTCTTCTTATTAAACGTAATTTGTTCAGATGTGGTATTGTGTGTTTTTTAAAAAAATTGTAAAAGTTTAAATTGACTGTAAAGACAGACTAACAGTAATGCTATCTATTATAAAATCAATGGTGCGAGAAATACCAAACTTTAATGAAAAAGTAATTGAGAAATTTATTTCGGACGAACGCAAAAGAATAATTTTCCCTATATTTCAATAGTACTTACTTAAAATAAAACCGCCAAATTATATTTAATTTTTTTTTTTCAATAATTTGTTCCTAAATTTTTCCGCCCTCCCTAGTATGGAAGTCAAGAGCCGCCACTGTCTGTTATTTAAAATAAGGATTTGAACTTTCGTTTGATTGCAAAAATTAAGGAGATTAACATTATTACTGTCCGAAATTATTTATTAAAAGGATTATTTTCCAGGGAGAACGCAAATTGTTTGTACTAGCGATTATGATAGCTCATGCATAAGTCTAAAATGTGGGGTTCCCAAAGGCACTTTACTAGGTCCTATATTATTCAGCCTTTGTGTAAATGATTTCTGAAGCCGATCAATGTACTTTGGGAAATCTTATAGAAGTTTTGGTGTTTTTAGGCATTCTAATAGATCGAGGAATTCTGATGGATTTTGTTGCTTGGTTACGTCTTGAAATTAACATCATGCGTTCCTAGGCGAGGTATTTTATTTATTTTGAAGGTGGTGTACACAAAACAAATGCCTAAGTTTGTGTATTTGTCGAGAGTCGTATGGTTTATAACAAAAGAAAAAAAATTTTTCAGTTTTTCACTTACATCTCCGAAAATAACGCTCTAATCAACATGAGGTATACTTATTGATTTTGTTCCTGAGGAAATTTGCTACAAGAATAGGCTTTTGCGAAAGCTCGCAAAAATTTTTTACTTAGCAAAATTAACAGTGAAAGAAAACTGCAACATTTTCAGAATTAAATAAAAAGAACAAATGATTGAAATTGCATGAAACTACAGGAAAAGATAACTGTTGAAGCTCTCAACAAATACCCGCAGTCCGTCCGGACCCTCAATTTCAAAATGGCAGCCTATTGCAAAATTTTAAAGTCGAAAACGCGAGCGCGTATATATTCTGCCTCTTCGGAGATATAAGCTAAAAAATTAAAAAAGATCATTTTTCTTTTGTTATAAACAATATGACACCCGACCTCTGCAAACACACAAATTTAAGCTTTTCTGCTATGTATTTTTTACTTATTTTTTGAAAAAAAAAACTAATTCACTCGGACTATAACGGCAACTTGAAGTATTTGCTCTTACTATGTTTGCAAGTTCGATACAATTTTAGGGCTGAGTCATCCCCAATGAACACCTTGTAGTGCTTCAATTAACTTTAAAACATACATACTTAGTCGAAGAAGCCAGTAATAAACCTAAATCATGTACAAAATTTGGTTCTTCTGCAGAGATAATTTTTTTCGAAATTTAGGGCCCCACTTTGGGGGCTAATAACTGGGTGCAACTTTGTATATAAGTAGGTAAGTTTGGTTAAATTACAATATTTTGGACACCCCTACATGCACCTGCCTTGTGTCGGTTCTTATGCGGACACCCTGTATACAAGGTACAAATGCAATAATACGAGTATAATTGCCATGGAAATATAAATAAATAAAAAGGCAGAAAAAGCAAGCACAGAATAAATCAGGTTAATCAATTCAATCAGGTTAATATTATCTTTTTTCCCCACATCATATGTTGGAGGTGCAGTTAAATAATAGGTATATAATAAAGTATAATAATATAGTATAATAATATACTACGTCTTCGGCCATACAGTTCACTGAGTTCTGGGTTAATCATTGATACGACTAAAGGTTACAAATGTTATCATCATCATCTTCATATCAAATTCTGAAAGCACGTCACCTTTGACAGCTTAAGCATACATTTTCCAGACGAATCAAACACTCTTTAATCAGCTCACTAGATCGTATGTAACTTTTATCCGTAATTACAGTTATTAGATAAGCTGTATGATATATTTGTCGCCCAACAAACGCTTCCGCATCCTCGAACCGTTATCCAATCAAGTCACAATGAAATTTTGCATACCTGACCGGTCCGCATGAACCGTAAATGCATATTTTTGAGAATAAATCACCCGTCTGACTTTGATTCGAAGTTAAAGCGCATTAGTATTTATGGGTTTGCGGCCCAGATATCGATGTGGCCGGCGTATGACAAGGTAAATTTTCGGTTATTCTATGAATTTAGATAGGACAGGAAGATGATGCTGGCCATCTATAAAATATTGAATAGTTATTTGAAACGTAACGTGATGCGAATGCCAAAAACCGGATTGATGCGGCCATGGGGCATACGCGTTAGATTGAATACATGCACCAGCAGGCTAACCTGAAGCTACTGGCCGGTATCATATCCAATATCGTTGTTGCACGAGTTTAGTGACACGTAATATTTATGGTCTCTTATAACTGATGATCGGTAAATTATGAATGGGTGTATCATACCTCTTTGCGGATGAAAAGTCTTCCACGGGCAATTTTTTGCCAGCCACCTTTAAATAGTAGCTACTGCACTGTAGTACTCTACTACAAAAATAAACTACTGATGGATACACTAAAGCCAAATCTGCCATCTAAAGAAATTACACAAAGATTGAAACAGTAAAAAATGTAAAAGGAATAGGTACCTAGATAGATTGAAAATGTATAAATTTTGTAAGAGTATAAAGAGGAAGGATGAGAAAACATTGATGCAGAACTGGAGCAAAAAAGTAGATTGTAAATTTATGAAGTGGATATATCATAACTTTTTTCTGCAGTCAACTATTGTGAAAATCCATGACCATGAAATCGAATTCTAATAAACTAGAAATGGATGCATCTACAGCGAAGGAAATTAGCAGAACAACCAGGATAGTAAAATGAGGTAAAAAGCCTAACTAACAGGCAGCGACAAATACTAATATCGAAGTCATTGTAACCTTGTAGAGAATAAGAATATAAATGTCTCATTGTACGAAATAAAACTTTGTCCGTTTTGAAGTACAGTCACCAGACTACTACAGGGGAACTATTAAAGTAGCAGATATTTTGAAAGAAAAATATATAACCTAAATGTAGCAAAACTTACATTGAAGTGACCAAATTACCATTTGTGAAAGCCACATTTTAACTTTGACGTTTTGAATTATTTTCAGTAGAATAAACTACATGATTATATAAATTTTATAGTAAATATATTCAAAACAACTTTAGCAGTGCTCTTATAATACTAAACATTAGATACTTTAACGTAACAAATGGAAATTAGGATAATCACGAATACGAATGGTTCAAATCGGTCGGTTCTCAAGAGGTACTGCGAATCTGTCATAGATAGTGCAAATCTGATAGACAAGTTCAGAGTTCTTTTTTTCGAGAAAAACTACAGTTATTATCATTGGTGACCAAACATTTTATTGTCGATAGTTGCGATTACATTAATGCGGTGATAAGTCCTACATGGGAGGTATATTGAAAATGTTTGATGTAAAGATGTAAACATAAAGGATGACAAAGAATTAGTGTAGAAACAATGAAGCAAAAAAGAGAGATTGTAGATTGTAAATGTAAGAAATTGATCCAATCCCATTTAAATAGGCCTACTGTGCACTTTCATGACCTTCAATTAGAGTTCATTCTAATGAGACTGGTCCATTTTCGATGGGAATTCAGGGTATTTCAGAAACTACTAAAGATGTGATAAATCTGACACCACGTTCTCGAGCTCGATTTTCATGGCAAACTCGACTGTTAGATCGGAAATTTGCTATCTCCATTTGTTTCTGAGTTACAGGGCGTTTCTCGTTATTGTGACANTCTACAGCGAAGGAAATTAGCAGAACAACCAGGATAGTAAAATGAGGTAAAAAGCCTAACTAACAGGCAGCGACAAATACTAATATCGAAGTCATTGTAACCTTGTAGAGAATAAGAATATAAATGTCTCATTGTACGAAATAAAACTTTGTCCGTTTTGAAGTACAGTCACCAGACTACTACAGGGGAACTATTAAAGTAGCAGATATTTTGAAAGAATATATAACCTAAATGTAGCAAAACATACATTGAAGTGACCAAATTACCATTTGTGAAAGCCACATTTTAACTTTGACGTTTTGAATTATTTTCAGTAGAATAAACTACATGATTATATAAATTTTATAGTAAATATATTCAAAACAACTTTAGCAGTGCTCTTATAATACTAAACATTAGATACTTTAACGTAACAAATGGAAATTAGGATAATCACGAATACGAATGGTTCAAATCGGTCGGTTCTCAAGAGGTACTGCGAATCTGTCATAGATAGTGCAAATCTGATAGACAAGTTCAGAGTTCTTTTTTTCGAGAAAAACTACAGTTATTATCATTGGTGACCAAACATTTTATTGTCGATAGTTGCGATTACATTAATGCGGTGATAAGTCCTACATGGGAGGTATATTGAAAATGTTTGATGTAAAGATGTAAACATAAAGGATGACAAAGAATTAGTGTAGAAACAATGGAGCAAGAAAGAGAGATTGTAGATTGTAAATGTAAGAAATGGATCCAATCCCATTTCCATAGGCCTACTGTGCACTTTCATAACCTTCAATTAGAGTTCATTCTGATGAGACTGTACAACTCTGACAGGGGCTCTTTCAAATAGCTTCTAGTTTTTATCTTCCGAACAGTAGTTCACCTTCGCTATGACTTCGCACTAACACAATCGGCTACTATGTCTTATTTTTTTCTGATAGAACCTATATAGACTATTTTCTACCAAACCAATACCTCAGATGTTTCCTTAGTCTGCAATGTCCTCTTATCCTTACTGTTTTGCAACTTTCATTTAGTAAGTATGCCGTCAATTCCTCCAATGGTCCTTTTAACAACTTCTTGACTTCATTCTGTCCAAAGGTTTTTTGCCACTATTTTGAGACCTTGCCTTTTGCTCGTTCTCGCAGGAGTGTCTTAATAACAGATATAAAAGATTTGGGCTCTTGTAGAGCTGTAGGAGAGTCTACTGTGATTTTTCAGCTATATCTGTTATCAAAGTCCCAAACTTCTTAGCCATACCGATGCATCCAAACAAATTTACACAGGCTTAGGATTTGAACTGGTATGAATTTATTGCCTTTAGTACTACCTGGCTGTCGGGGTAAATTGTAAATCCCATATGTACTAGCAAACAGGGAAAAAGTAACTTACACAAATGGTAAGTATAATAAATGAGAAGACAAGCTAAGGATTGAATGCATGTGATAGATATGGGTTAAACAAGTAGATAATAACAAACATAACAAAATAAGTGAATGGAAAGGAATAATGAATGCAGAAAATGAAAGAGAACCAAATACCAACCTGGAATTGAAAAAGAGGAAAACTGAACTGGTATAGACACATATTCCAAATGAATCTAAAGAGAATATGTAGAAAAATTCTGGAGGAAAATTGAAAAAAAAGAACACAGGAAACATGAATAGAACGAATAGTCACTTTTTTATGTAACAATTTTCTATATAAATAATTAAAAGTTTTATGTAAATCAACATAGATAAAAAAGGCAACATCATAGACAAGACAAGATCATATTTTATGCTCGATATTTCACACCCTTACCCTTAAAACAACAGATATACCAGTTAATGATAACATTGATTATCGTTTGACGTAAACATATTTTGATAATTTGTATTTTATTTATAACACAAATACTGAAATCGTTCCAAAACCAGTTACCACTTAACCAGGAAAATGGAGCATCCTATTCACGTTTATGTAATTCCTGGTGAAAAACCTTAAATAGTTCCCGGACCGCTGCGTCGGCCCTCAAAATCTCATTAACTGGAGGGCCGAAATTACAAGACGACACTGATCCGCGCCATTATGAAATTTATAACAAAGGATAAATTTCTAATAACCATCGCCAAAACAGGATACAATTGGGGCGATTCATCAACATTTTAATTAATACATAATTAACAACCGCAACAAAGCGTTTGTCTCCAGCGCGCCGACACCAGAGCGCCCCGCCACTCGTTAATTGCGTTCCTGGAGACTTGGGACGTGGAATCCGAACATCACCGCCGATAACCGCCCACCACGTACAGCCGGGGCTGAGTAATTAGGGCATTGTGATTATGAAATTCATATGGCACGTACGACACGACGTCACTATCTCTGATAAACCCAGAAATACTCAACAAAATCATCAATATCATCATCATTATAATTCTCACCATCATTGTCGTATAACACATGAACAACTTTGAGATGGGAACCGATGGATAAGAATGAAAGAAGAAATGGGATATTTTACGTCAAACCGATCACCATAAAAATCGATTTGACCGATTTAGACGTCTAAGGTCTTAAAATGTTCGTCTCTTAAGAGGCTTTCAAAATAAAAGTGGCGTTTTGGGAAATTCAATATGGTGGATCAAATATGGCGTCTTCAGTCCTCATGATAAAATTTAGGAGAAAACGTCGATAAAATTTGCAAAAATGGAGAAATATATCCCCAATATACTTGTATTAGACTGTGCTTGGGTCCGCTGATTACGAATCTATCATCGGGAATACGAAATTCAACATGGCGGATCCAATATGGCGGACATAAAACTATATAACAGTACCATAACGATCATTTTAAAATTTAGAGTCCGGGGGCTTTTGGGTTATCTGCTAACAAAATTGACATTGGAATTTTGAAATTCAAAATGGCGGAACCAATATGGCGGAAGAGGAACCGCAAATATCCTTCTTTGCGGCAAAAAATGATTACATGTCACATAAAGTAATGTCTGGAGTTTTTAGTGCCAGTACAAATTTACTATTGAATTACTATTACTATTAAAATTCAAAATGGCGAAAATCCGCGAATCTTCTCCTTGTAGGCAAAAAATCATTACAGATCATTTACGTCACTGAAAGGAAATGGTCTGGAGGTTCTTAGGAAGTCTGATGTTCCTCAACTATTTGTAATTGTACTTTATGCGAGATATAATCGTTTTTTGTCTCAAGATGGACAGTTGGGGTTCCTCTTCCGCCATATTCGTTCCGTCATGTTGAATTTCAAAACTGCAGTGGCAATTTGTTATCAGAGAACCCAAAAGCCGCCGGACTCTAAACTTTAAGTGACCTGAATTCGTTATGGTACTGTTATATGAGTTTTATGTCCGCCATATTGGATCCGCCATTTTGAATTTCGTATTTCCGATGATCGATTCGTAATCAGCGGACTCAAACACAGTCTAATATATGCATTGGGATATATTCTCCCATTTTGGAAAATTTTATACTAAATTCCTAAATTTACCATGAAGAATGAATTTCGTGGGCGCCATATTTGATCCGCCATACTGAATTTCTCAAAACGTTACTTTTCTTTTGAAAGCCTCTTAACAGACGAACATTTTAAGACATACAAATCGGTTAAATAAATTTTTCTGTGATTGATTTGACGTGAAATGTCCCGAATATGATTAAAAGATAAACATATAGAGGTATATTTGAAAACTGTAATAATTTAGATATTTGAACAAAATCATCAGCATCATCTTTATAATTATCGTCATCATCATCAACGTCACCGTCATCTTTCATTATCACAATTGTAGTCATCACAATGTAGAGAAAATTGGATGGGAACGGGAGAAAAAAGAAAAGAAATAATTAACAATAGGATATACTTAAACAAAGCAAAGTTTGAAAATTTAGATTCTGAAATTGGATAAAGTTTAAGAATAATGAAGGCACTACGATTACGAAATTCATATGACACAGTTCTTACATCTGATCATAATATACAGGGTGTTTCTAAAATAAGTACGTTCATTGAAAAGGATGATAAAGGGCATGAAAATAAGCAACTTTTATTACGCAACTGATGGTCTAAATGCTTCCGTTTCCGAGAAAATTAATAAGAAAATTAACCATAAAAGTAAGCCAACTCTGTGCATCTTGTGCACCTGCGTTGTTAAGCAAACTGAGAAATCTTGCACCAAACATTTGATAAAAGAAACTGATCTAGCAATTTCTCTTCGCCAAAATTGTTATATTGACTAAACAAATCTTTGTGGAAAGAATATTGTCTAGTCTATATAGTCTAGAATATAGAATGTATTTCAGTCTTTATACTCCCGATTATTTTACACTTTTGATTAACTTTAATGTTAAATTTGTTTTGTGCAAAATTAAAATAAAAGTCCTACACATTCTAAAGCGTGGATCTTCGTTAACCCTTCTCTTAATGTCAGAGTTAAAAATAAAGAAATGAAAATAACCCAATTTGTTAAAATTTCCCCCCACATATTTTTTGCATCCAATTAAGCACTCCAGGAAGTTAGTACAAAAGCTCGAGTGCCATTATTATATAAAAATAAACATTACCCGGGGGGGATAAAAGATCCTCTTGGAAAAAGTTAATTGTGGTAGTAAATGCCTTATAGAAAAGTTAATTACTAAATTAACTTTTTTGCTCGTTATTGGCTGGATATTTTAATAATTGAGGAACGAAGAACCCTTAAACAAAGGGAGAAGGAGTCTTTGAAGTTAAAAGTGCATTAAAGAATTTTCCATTATAAAATTTCTCAATCAAGTTAATTAGTAATCTGTTAATTAATTAAATCCATCATCGGTAGTAATCCAGAAGCAGGCACTTCAAAGTATTGTAGAACAATTTCCTATATATCGTTAATTAGACGGCGTTTGTAATTAGTGGAGCCAGCGCCTGCCATCGATTTCTGCAAATATTCCGCTTCATAAAACGCCCGGCCACAGGGGCGGGGGCGGGAGGGGGTCAGGGGGTCGCTCGCCCGGAACATTGTTGGCTCAAGACAGGGACGGCATTTACTGAAACGATACATTCATACACTTTTCAAAATCACTCTCAGTAGTGATCATCGATATACAGGATGATAATTAATTGATAATATGAATTAATAATAAGCATTTTCAATTATTAAAACAGCAAAAACAAAACAACACCGAAAAAAAATAATAATAAAAAAAATGCACCAAACTTATTGAGAACTTCTGGAATCGTCCCCGACTTACATACTACATAAAAAATCGGCAATCAGCGCTACTTTAATTTTCATTAGGGAAACGTCTGTCTTTTACTGTAAAAATTATGATTGAGTTTAAATGAAGTCATTTACTTCTCTAGATTTTCAACGTGTTTTCTCTATGTGCCTACCCTAAGGTGTGTGTATAAATAAGTACGAATACACATACCAAACTGGTATCTCAACATCCTTACCATGTATTAACGGACACTCTGATGAGATCTGAGAGTTAGTTGTACATCTTTATGTACGCATAGGTATACACCAACATTGTAAACAGTTGCAGAGCTATCGGTTCCAAAAGTCAGCGGTTCCAAAAAAGCTTTCAGCGGATCATCGTAGTAAGTCAATAGGTATTTAAAAAATTCATATTTTACTTGGATAAAATATTTCTGCCAATCAAATTTGGCCCCTTGACTTATTTATTAAATATAAGCATTGAAGATGCCACAAAAAAAAATTCTGTGCATCAGACTAAACCACTATATCCTTATGTTTTCGAGGTCGCTAAGTCCGAATCCGAAGTCCGTTTGACTTTGTCAGATAAGGTTAAAGGTCATTTCAAATTCTTTGGTGGAGACAACCATGGTTATTATATGTTCCTGGGGTCGCTGAATCCGAATCTGAGATCCGCTTGACCTTGGGGTTAAAGGTTATTTCAAAGTCAAACCGAGAAGCGAATTATTCTACAGATCTCCTTTCGGAGCAGTTGTTGGTAGCAGGATTGTAAAGGCTCTATTAGAACCATCATAGAAATGAGGCTTTTACTTAGATGATAGATGATTTCAATGATGATTAAAATTTGATGATTTTAATGGAGTTAGGCTTGCCTAAAGATATTTTATGTCCATTAATGCAGAGATAGTCGGGCAGTCTACATGCAAAAATTTTATTACGTACGAGTTTTAAAAAATATATCATTAACCGAATGTGAAAACTCATCCTTCACCATAGAATACGCACTCAACTGTCTACCAAAATTCTCCCTCAACTACAAGCAAGGCAACTATCCAGAACCTTTCTTACCGCGAAGGATGAAAATGTTAGTAACCCATAATGCTGTATAAAATTATAGTGTCGGATTTTCAAATGTGATTGAAAAAGATCATGCTAATGTGAAGATTTGTGAATGTTGAGAGTCTTTTGGTTCATTATAGATGAACGAGGCAAAAATTGCTTTGTTAAGACAACCCAACTAATAGGTATTACTCGTAGAATTAAGTAGGTTTCAAATAACATTGACCCTGATGCAACAAGATCAAACGGACATCGGATTCGGGCAAAGCGACTCCAAAAACATAATAACCATGGTTAACCAAAGAATAAACATATTTTTAATAAATTTGTCCGTTTCTACATTTGCTCTGATAAGGAAATTTTTACTCACCTTAACTAATTACTGGTTTTGTGTTAACCATCCGGATCTGGAACAAAAAATAATAAGTTAGAAGTACAAGCTTATACTTCTTCCAGAATATTAGTTCAGGATTCAGGGTAGACCCAATACTTCATAGTTTTTAGTTCATTAAGTAGTTTTCATTTTGAGATGGAATCATTCATAATAATCTACAAACAAATTCGATAAACATCATCGAATACTTCATCAACTGAATAAGAAAAATACGTCTTAAAATGGAAGTAAATATAAAATTTTTAGTTTCGAACCAAAATTACCAACAAATTGTTATTGCTGTTGTTCTTATTCATTCATTCATTCTGTTCTTATATTCTTAAATAGTGGTTGTAATACCGACATGAAACGGTGGTAAATCTGATCACAAATCAGTTAAAAAAATGGGTGTATCAATAAGTGGTCAATATTAAACACAAATATTTCCTGAAGGTGTCCAGTTTTCTACAAGGAACAAGAAATAGTTGCAGTGCCATCGTATCAGCTTGTCAGACCGTTAGCTGATAATTGCCCAAAAATCGTTAAACCAATTGTACAAGCAAGTTGTCGGTTAATTCGCAGAGTAATTTACAGATTCCATTTTATCTCTGATGAAATTGGAAATGGTATAGTTTAATTAGCTTTAATAAAACTTAAATACACGCCAGATAGTTCCGCGGTTAATTAAGTTGTAGCTATGTGAATGATGCCGCCTATTTGGCTTTATTGATTTTTGGAATACTCTTAACAGCGGCTTCTAGGATTCCTCTCAGTAGTGCAACTTCCGCAATGGATGCAGTTACCTTTACAGTCGAGTCTTCACAGACTTTTGTGTGAATCCTCTTATGACATTTATTACAAAGTATAGAAAATGATTTATAATTGCGGAGGCAGCATGTGAAATTTGTCGAAGGCAAAAAGAAAGTCCAAAGAAAAATTGGATGTAGTTGATGAAAAAGTAATATCAATAAAGGGTAAATGAAGATGCTAGAGCAATATTTCAAAGTGAATACAAATTATGAGAAAGTAAAGAAAAAATCCAATTCAAAATCTTAAGAAGTGGTCGAAATCTAAGAGGACTGAGGAGAATCAATCCCAATCACTTTGAGGTTGTAGAAGTAAAAAAATAACCAATGAGTCAAAGTGTTGACAATTTTTATGAAAATTACACTTAGTCCTTTCGGCCACTACTAATACTACCTCCTTACCCACATAGGCTGGTTTCTGAACAAATCCTTGAGGACAACTTTTATTCCTAAATTACACTAGTTTAAAAGCAGTAACTTAGATTTGTAAAATTTTTAGAAGTAAAAGAGGAAAGTAAAATCAGAGAAACAGAAAATTTGATGTTAATGAAAGAGATCTATGAAAAGTGATACAACCAAAGAAGAATGAAAGGAATGATGGAATTGATAAATGGAAGAAGACATGGGGAACTGGCTCCCTATAGTGACAAGAAGTAAATATTTAGTTAAATTGAACACCCTATTTCAAATGACTAGTCTTTCTTAATGGTTACTGTTATAATTGAGTCTTGAATGTGTGAATCCATTTTGTTTCGAGGGATGAGATCCCCACAGTTTGTCTGCTTTGCATCCTGTGGACCAGAGATTAAAAATTTCATAGTTCCTGCTAAACCATCCAAATGTCAAATGATCACAACCAGATTATACTAATTATAATAAAAATCTGCAGTTATTTTTGTGATGTATGTTAACTATGCCAAAAAATCAATATTTTGTCGATGCTTTAAAAAATAAATAGCTCTGTTAAAATTATATAGGATGATTTCTAAGTTGAGTAATATATTTTTTTAACAACGCGTAGAACTAATTAAAAAATATATATTTAAAATTATGTTTTTTAAATAACGCCATTTTCTGTACAAATGGTACCTAATGAATGTTTTTTTTGTGAATATTTTTGTTTCCTTAATCCTTATCTTCTAGTTGTATAATAATTTTATAGTGGATTTTGACCATGATTTTAATTGAAAATTTCGTTTTAATAGCCCATGTTCTTGACAATAGTGAACTATTTGACTATTAATTTATGGAGAGCGTTATCAAAGTACTAAGTGCATACTGCAATAATTTGTTCACTTTGTGTAGAGGATTTTTGGAAACGTCAAGGACATTCGGAAAGACCTAGAGTATCGGAAAACGTACAACAGGAGAAATAAATTTCAACCTTGTTGAAGAAGATCCAACAGCAATCGCTCGAGAAATTTCACACCAAGTCAAACTGAGCCATTGAACAACAATGCGAGAAAATAAGTTGTACCCATTTCATGTGCAACGAGTTCAACTCTTCTTGCCACAAGTCCATCCCCAACAGAGTTCAGTTTTGACAATGGCTCTTATAACAACATGGGATGAATCAAAATTTTACCAGAAACAGTTTCATTGTAGACAAGGCTACATTTACCTGTAGTGGACTTAAGAATTCTCGCAATACTCGTGTTTGGTCACTTGAAAATCCTTGTGCTTATAATGACACTATTGTTGGGCCTTTGATATTTCCAGATCATTTAACGGGCGAAAGCTGCCTGAAATAATAATAATAATAATAATAATAATAATTTATTAATTCAGAAGACCATACAAATGGCATAGAATAAGTCAGGAAAATACATTATACATAAAAAAAATACAAAACATATAAATATACAATACATAACATATTAAAACCAATTACATTCTAATAACCTAGGTATTCATTTATACTATAAAAACAGTATTGAATGAGGTAATTCTTAACATTTCTTTTAAAAGAGTTAAAATTTGTTGTTAGTTTGATCTGAAGTGGTAGATTATTATACAGTTGTATGCCCATATAAAGTGGATTTTTTTTAGTTAATGATAACTTATGAATTGGAAAACAAAGAATATTTGCTCCCCTCGTGTTATATGTATGAAATGAATTAACCGTGACAAATTTATCTGTATTTTTACGGACCAGTAAGAGTATCCTGAATATATAAATACAAGGCACTGTAAGAAGCTTAAGCTTCTTAAAATATTGTCTACATGAAGTTAAACCAGATAGACCCATAATTAATCTAATAGCTCTTTTTTGAAATTTAAAAACCCTGAAACTTAATTGTGAAGAACCCCAAAATTCAATGCAATATTGAATTCTGGAGTATATCTGTGCATAATAATACAACAATAAAATTTCTTTACTACATATACATTTTAATCTACCCAAGCAGAAGCACTTAGACGATAATTTTATACAAATACTGTTAACATGTGTCTCCCAAGCAAGATTATTATCCAGGTGAATCCCCAGAAACTTTACATTTGCTACCTGCTTAACTGATATTCCATTTACTTTGACAAGATATGACTGACTTATTTCTTTAGTCTTAGGTGTAAAATTAATAAAAACAGTTTTACTCATATTTAAAAATAACTTGTTATCCAAGAACCATTTACAAAATACATTTAACTTACTTTGAATTTCATTAATGACCTGTGTTATATCATTTCTAGCACATAAATAACTGTTATCATCAGCATACATAACCAACTCACGATCACCCACAGTTAACGGTAAATCATTAACAAAAAGAATGAACAATAAAGGTCCTAAGACAGAGCCTTGAGGAACACCGCAATTAATTATTAATTTATCCGATTTGACGTTGTCTATTTCAACAAACTGAAACCTGTTATCAAGATAACTTTTAATTAAATCACTAACTAGTCCTCTTAAACCGTAAGCATTCAATTTTATTAATAAGAGTTGATGATCAACTAAATCAAAGGCCTTACTTAAGTCCATGAAAAGACCAACAGTTTTTTTTCCATTATCCATATTATTATACAAATGTTCTAAGAAGTTTTGTATGGCTGTCTCTGTACTTTTGGAACTTCGAAATCCATGCTGAGCGTCATGTAATATATTATATTTTGACAAAAAAGATACAATTCTGTTGGAAATAACCTTTTCCAATATTTTAGAAAGTGTAGATAACAAAGAAACAGGTCTATAGTTCTCGATATTTTTAGGATCATTCTTTTTATGAAGAGGTTTAATTTTAGAAGTTTTTAATACCTCCGGGAACACGCCTTGAGACAATGACAGATTTATTAGGTATGTCAATGGCTGCAATATATAATCAATGCAACATTTTAAAATATTAGAACTAATGCCATCTTCGCCAGCAGAACTTGATTTTTTTATATTTTTTGTTCTCTGTTCAAAATCATCTTCCAGATCTTGTGTAGCCAGCCAAGTCACCAAACCTTAATCCTCATATTTTTTTTTATGGAGTTGGAGAAAAAACTTAATTTTACAATATTTTTTACTTGTCTGCTATTGTCAGTGTTAGTAGTTTAGTACAGATAACCCCGATCGTTTTAGCACAAAAATTTGGTGTTGGATTGAGCCAGTCGAGTGATTGGTCACCAATGCTCCACCAACTGCTTAGACCGATTCAAATAGACGACAAAATTTGACCGACCCTCTAACCCAGAAACTGGAATGTACTTTTCCGAAGGATTTTGGTGCGCTAAATTCGAATCCGAGATCCAAATTTCTCAATTGGCTCTGGTTTTCGAGATATCCTAACCTAGAAGTGCAAAAATCACGATTTTTTTTTGCATATTTTAGGTTATGCTACATGGACAGGTAAATTTCCTTTGCTAAAATCATTAATGGGGTTTTAAAGTACTATACTTACTCTATAAAATGGACTAGGATTTATCCCGATATAATTTTTCATCTTTGAGAAATCGCATGTTGAAATTAAGACTTATTTTTCGATTTTTCGATTTTTGAATATACTAACAACACAGCACCACAGCATCCGGAAGTTCATCTTAAATGTTTTTGGGGTCGCTGAACATGAATCTGAAGTCGGGAATACTTTATAACGTCAAATTTTGCAATAAACTTAAAATATCTAAAAATTCGTTATATGGCCTATATTTTACGCATATCAATCTGGCAATACATTTACATGCAAAAAAAGCCCATAAATCTTTAACACATAAATTTCAAGCCCATAAACTCAAAAAATCGAAAAATAAGTGAAACTATTAAATTTCATCATACGATTTCTCAAAGACGAAAAATGATATCGGGATAAATCCGAGTGCGTTTTAAAGACTAAGTATAGTACTTCAAGACTTCATTATTGATTTCAGCAAAAATATGTACCTTTCCATAGAACATAATCTCAAACATGTAAAAAATGCGATTTTGGCACTTTTAGGTTAGGATACCTCGAACTGTAGATCTTTAGGTTTTTTTTAATACTAGAGGGTTATGAAGTAATTCTCCATTTTACTGAAGATTTTTAGCGATTTTCTGAAGGTATTCAGCGATTTACGGAAAACTGAAGGGTGGTGGAGAAAAACGGACTATGGATTCGTGCTCAGCAGACAAAAATACATAGGAAATCATATGCCGCATGTAAAATTCGTATAACTTTTTTTTTGTTGGCCGGTGTTATTATTGAATAAGCCCATTATGGGGAAACTTTTATACCTACTAACCGCGTGCGCAGACTCTCCGGTAGTCGCGTCATGAACCTTGTCTAGTTCAAACCGGCGTCCATTTTGAACAATTTCCTTATTCAATACAAAACCGGAATAGTTGTTATTTTTTAAATTAATACGTTTTTTAACTTGAAGTTCGTCGAAACATCGTATTTGAAAAAAAATGTTTTCTATTTTAACGAGTTTTCCATATTATTAAAAATATATGGTTCAACTTAAGGATCATCCCGTATAATCATGACAGAGTAATAATTCGTTTAAGACTGTTTAGTCAAAAGTTCGTTCCACTTTGGTCGAACCCTCCATTATCCCCGCCAACATTTTTGCCGTCACTCGCGAGCAGACAAGCCCTCCGTACACAAATGCGCATAACACAATAAACATCTGAACAATTTGTAATTAACGTGCCACATTAAAGGAATAATTAATAAATATAGTTAATGAAATTTAGTTTGGTGTAAAGTTTGACGTGAATTCCTAACGCATGCATTTATTTTGTATATGGTTTTATGCGAAGTAAGTTAGTTCGTGTGAAAATTTCATTAATTATAGCGACAGACAAGGATGGAGTTAATCGGAAGGGGTTGCGAAGGGATCTGCGGAAGTGGGGTGCTCGCCCCCTCACCCCACGCCTAGGGCCGTACACCATTCGCGTTTCATTTCATCTCCACCCATCCACTACGGTTTTGCATTAGTTTATTAAATCGGGCATTGTTTCGGATGCCGTAATGGCCTTATTTTATATAATAATCAACGAAACCGTGCCAATTAGCTCTCGTACTATTTCAGGAAATGATGCTCCAAGTGACCAGCGAGATAAGGATACAACAGTCCCAAACGTGACATTAGTAGGTACACGTAGTTAAGTATTGGAAAATTTTGCTACAGTTTTGAAAAACATTGCTGAAGAAAAAATTACTGCAGTTTCTTCACACAATACTATTGAAAAAATGTATTCAAAAATGTATTCAAAAATATTGCCAAAGTTTTAAAAAAAGTACTTGCGTGTCATTATAATTAATAAACATAGTTAATGAATTAGAAATTTTTGCTACAGTTTTAAAAAGTATTATTTTAGGACTTTTTATATCTATAATAATAAAGTTTCGAGTCAAACAATGAAACACAGTTTATTTTGTATTTTTTCCATACAATTGAATGGTGTAAACAGTTTTTCAATTTTTTAAAAAATTTAAACAAATTATCAATAATTACTACAAATTCATTGTTGCAAGAGCCTTTTTGCATTTTTGAGCATGTTTTTGAATTGCGATTATACATTCTTTTATTTTACCAAAACGTATATGTCAAAAAGAAAATAATGAGCACCGACAGAACACTGTACGATGATTTTTCTAAGTAGAGTTTGTGTTTGAAAGAAAAGTGTTTTGGACCGGAAAAAATGAATATCTCGGAAGGTTTTTGAAATTTTATCTAAAAAAATTTGATTATTTAAAACACAGAAAGGTATACTTTCACCCAGTTTTGTGAAAATTAAATAATTTTTGCTAGATTGACATGTAAAAAACGAAAAACGAGAGAAGAAACGATTTTTCGCATTTTTCTCGGAAATTTTGAGGTTATTTTACAAAGTGACTTCTACAAAAGTTGTAGATTTTTGAATAATCTACAGCTTTCGTAATGGATACTTTTTTAAAGTTAACTTTCGCCGGAAATCTCAATACAATACAACCCCTTTTCCCACCCCCCAAATCAACCCTCCACCACCCTTTCCCACTGACACTTGTAAAAGTCCAGGGAACATTTTTTTCTCTAAATGTTACTTGATTGGACTACATACATAGTCAATAAATTAGTTTTTATTTTTATAATTAATCCACAAAATCAAATACAAATTTTGCTGCAGTTCTGAAAATAATACTTGAGTTGTCTAATATCTGTAATTAGTAAGCATAGTCAAAGTATTCGAAAATTTTGATATAGGGTGTTCGCAAATTTCACCGACAACGTTCAAAAAAGTTAAATAAAAATTTTTTGTTTTTTGAGTTACAAGCCTTCAAAGTTGTCAAAAATTAAATTATTTTAATTAATAACTTCATAATCCTTTTGCCGATCGCGTTAAAATTTTGCACATTTATTTGGCCTATTATGGCGTATTATTTCTTAAAGCTTTAGTCAGATCGATATACTGGGTGATAGTTTTCTTCGGTTACCTCTCCCTTTTAGCGGTCAAAACTTTTACACTGGTCGTATTTAAATTATTAATAAACATAGCTAATATAATTTTGTTAAAGTTTTTAATTCAACTAGTTAAATTTCCTCATATCTATAATTTGTAAACATAGTCAATGCATTCGAAAATTTTGCTACGATTCTTGAAAAAAAAAATTTTATATTCATAATAACGAAATAATAAGTTTTATATTTTTATAATTACTCCACGAAATCAATCATTAGAAAAATTTAGTTTCTTTATCTTTATTAATACACTGTCAACGTAGCTGAAAACTTTGCTACAATTTCAAAAAAAATACATAAGATTTTTTATATCAGTAAGTTGATATATTCTAAAATTTTGTTAGTTTTAAAAAAATTACATAATTTTCTTATATTTATATTAATAAAACATTTTGATACGCTTTCGGAAAAGTTTATTAAGTTTTCTTATATCTATAATTAGTAAACATAGTAACTGAATTCGAAAATGTTGCTAATGTTTCGAAAAAAGTTAGTTAAGTTTTCTTGTTACAGCTTTTTGGGAACGAATTAGATAAGCTTTCTATTATTTACGCAGAAAATTTAGATTTAGATAACATAGAATTTCACTTAGACAACGATTCTATTATACAGGTTGTTGCAAAGATGGGTGCAAAAAAATAAGGAGTGGTAAAACATCAGAAAGTAAGATAATTTTTTCCTATGAACCATGGACCCATCGTCTTTTGTTTTTTTTTTTGAAATACAGGACGACAAAAATGGTGTGTTAAAAAGGAATTCTAGTCATATCCTCTCCAAGAAAACAATGCATGCATATTTTATAGGATTTTGAGGGTACTGAATACCCAGCGACATTTTATAAAAAAAATTTTGATGCTAAGTTTTTCCACTGTATACCATATAACGTATAATTTTATTTTGCACAAAAAAAAACATTGTTAAAATCTCTGAAAACTAATCAGTTTTTGGGAAAAGAAAGGATGGCTTCCTTACATGGAAATAAACTTGTTTAGGTCAAGCAGCAAGGCTTCAAAAAACATAATATAAAAAAAATAAGGAAGCAAAATTATACTAAGGTTAGTTACCTACTTTCAAATCGGTTTATTTTTATCCAAAAAAGCTTACCTCGAAGTATGGTCCGTTAGTTTCCGGACACTCTGTACATTGAGAAATAGATATTGTTTAACTTTAAATTTCATTTAAATTAATCATTTTTAACGCCCTGTATATAAAAAACAAAGGACGGTAAACTCATAAGTCCATATCAAAAAATCAAAAATCAAAATAAAATTATTTTATCACTATTAATTGTCTGCATTTCTTTCTACAACATCCTGTGTTAGAATCTATCTATGGTTTGAAGTTAAAATAATGTAAAGATTGCTGTTTTAAAAAGAAACTAGTAATACAATTGATTTTAGTTCATTTACAAGTGTAATTATAAACCGAGTAACTTATATCAGCAATTTCTTGACGATCGTTTTAATTAAAAATATCCATAAATTAAGAGGTAATTAAATATTGCATAATAAGGCCCCTGCAAAGAGAGCAGAGAACAAAATAAGCTACTTAATAACGTTTTACATTAATTTAATTAAGTTTATGAAGGCATTCTGCAGTTTTATTATACCGTCCAGGATCCTTGAACGTATTATTTAATTAAAAAGAAATATGCCGACATATATTACAATAATATCTACAGTAAATTACGGGGCTGTGCTCCTACAGTCGGTCTCTTTGTTTCGCTGCATATTATTTCAAACTTGAAGAAAGAAGTGAATTGTACAATGTTGGCCAAACTAATGGCTCTTGCTGGAGCAATTTACGTGCAATTTTTTACAATCACACGATAAAGAAACATACGTATATTTTTTTAATTAAAACTATGCTACTATATGTATAAACGATTGCCTAATCTATAATTACGTTAAGAATAAAATTGTACTGAGCAATTGTTCTTCTTCGTCTTCGCCCAGTTCTGTACTGTAAGGCTTGAAATCGTGAGCTATTTTCGGAAACTAGGAACTATTTTTAGTGGTCGTAATTGTTGACTCGACAGTGTGAACTTCAGTCACTGGAACGAACGGTTAAATTTAGCAGACTGGGGATTCTTCAAGAAATACTGAAAATAAATTTATGTTTCAGTCGTCCTTTTATTTCACTAAAATTAAAACAGATGCGGGTATATGTTCGGTGATATTTATGATGTCTCATTAATTTTCATACGAGTACAGGATTTATTTATAAAAAAATAATGAGGTTTTTGTTGCGTAAAGCGGAAGCTTTAGACAAAATCGTGTACAGCCTTCTACAGGACATTCAAATTGAAAGGGTAGCAATTTTGATACAGACAAGAAAATTATACAGGGTGTATTTAAATGGAGGGGCACAAATGATACCAGAGACTTCTTGAGTGAAAATAAGTTGATTTAACCTAACATACCTATATCCCAAGTCGCATAATAAAAAAGATACAGGGTATCAAAGTGAAAAATAAAAAATGCTCATTAATTTTATTTTTTTAGCCTAATTCCTAATATTTGTGAAGCGCTATTAAACAGTAGTCAGATGCTGAAACATCATAGTCATCAAGTGTGCGTTCTTGGCACAACCATTAGTTTCGTTAGTTTAGATCACAAATGGACTAGCAAGTACGATATACGCAAGTACTTGTTAAATAAGACTGTGATGCAAAAGTGTAACAATGACAACTTTTACTCCTTAAGAATATTGCTACATATTATATACATACTATGCTCTACAAAGAACTGAAAATAATGATTATACTAATGCTGACTGTTATATAAGAAAGCTGCCATATTATTTTTAAATTGTTTAGTGTACATGGCTTTGAAGTTTCCAAGGACTTTTCACAACAGGAATAACTGTGTCACTAATTATTATATGAAAATGGTTTGCAATTTGAGAGATTATTTTGTTAGTACCAAATAAAATTAATTTAGATTTGTTAGGATTTAAAAATAGACAATGTTTGTATTTTCTATAACCTTAAGATTCTAAGATTTGTGTTTTTAACAGCACCATCAACACTATTTCTGTTAAATGAGTTGCATATCGTCAGCATACACATGTGAATTGCAATATTTCAGCTTACTACAAAGATTTTTAATATAAAGACACAAAGCAACGGTCCTAAAATTGAGCCGTGAGGTACTCCTATATTGAGAATATGTATATCTGAAAGTTTGTTTTCTATGTTCACCTTGTGAGTGCGATAGAATAGCACGCAAGTTTGTTTCCATTGAAAAGGAAAAGTATTTGATAATAAACTTATATTTATTGTATGTGGAATAACAAATATCCCAGAATATGTTGCTGTAATATAATCTACATTAATTTAAAGTCATTATATTAGTTAAAGTTATATTCTGAAATATAGTAACGCAGTAATAGAAGCTGCGGTAAATTGGTTAAAAAAATAGGGACCTCTTCTTGATTTCGATTTTAAGAGAAGCTTTGTGTAAGACAAAAAATGTTTTTTTCCGGTGGCAGCAAGTTAATAAGCGGCTTTCTCCAAAACTGCTCTCCATAAACCAGAAGAGTACCATTATCCGGCTGTTAGCGCTCATTTTCATTATCGGGTAACTCGATAACACTAAACGTCCGTAATAAACAGCGCGCCAGGTAAAGAATGTTATTAAACAAAGCCGTTAAATTAATTCCGTAGAATGGTGCATACTCGTCACCGTCTGGGAAACTAAATTAGTACTATTCCATAAATAATTGATTCTCGTTTATCTCGCCCACATATCCCGACGAGAGAGGGAGAGAGAGAAATTAATTTATTTTTTTATTATCCCGCTCGCATTCGAAACTGTAAATTTTGTAATTAACTCGGGGGATGTGCCTATACGCAATATGTAATCTCGGTAATAGGGCGCGGGCATTTATTAAATGTGGGGGAAAGTGGGAACGGGCGCTAGACTAAGAAGCAAATTATTAGGAAAAGTTGGACAAAATCCTTAATGCTGAATCAAAGCTGGGTATGAATACTGAGAAAGTTTCCTTGAATACTGAATACTGAATACTAAATTTTGATATAAAGTTAATTAGAGTTTAAAATATTACTAAAAATCTATGCGTTATTTATGAGACATTCATCAATAAGTTTTAACATAAGCCTACTTTGAGAAAAGTCATTTTATACACCGTAATATTGTAAGAGTTTAATTAAAAGCCTTTTTTATCGAAAACCGTCAACATTAGGAAGTTCTAACAAGAGTACATTATTTTTAGAAAATAAAATTGTACATACATTAGAAATTGGATTCCGAATGGTAAAAAACTTAGCCTTAAAAAAATCAGAACTTAAAATTAGACTAGCGTATCTGGCATCTTTAAAATCCCCGGAATACCAAATTTCATAAAAATATTTCGCACCGTTTGGAAATTTTCGTAAAAATTCCATTTAAAAAAATTTATTTTGTCGCTCTGAAACTCGAAAACAACAGGAGATAGACGTATAGTTCATAAGACAAACAATTCTTATTTTTTGTCATACTATCCTGTATTTACGGGAGGTTTCTGAACCACCCTGTATATCATATCACCCATAAGTTAGGACATGATTTTTTTTTATTCAGTAAGGTATAAGAAAATACTGAATATTGAAATGTGCAAAAAGGTTTTCGTGAGGCAAAAGTTATGTTAAATCTAACGCTTTTTATATTAACATTTTCATTCAAAATGTTAAGAATCATGAGTTAATTTTCTTATTTCTCTAATGCAATTGATTATTATAAAAGTAATAATCAATACAACTGAAAAAAATATATTTTTATAGTCAATTTCAAAATTTAAAAAAAATGTTAAATTAAACATAAACAAAGTGTCACGACAAACCTCTTCGAGCATGTTGCAAACTTTTTTATGGCACTGCATAATTTTTCAGAGAACTGTATTTTTTTTCTAAGTTTTCTAATAAGTGACTTGGATTCTTATACTAAACTACTCTGTACACACCTATTTTAATACTGGACTAATACAGACATTTTTTTATTTTTCGTTTGACGCAATGGTTCATTGACTTTTTAATTTTGCTCACAACTGGTAAATAAAAGAAAAGAAAAAAAAAACAATTAATTGGTCGTCTATTATCTCCTTATAGATGTGATTTGAACCCCTAAACTGTGGATCAATAAACTACTCGTGTAGGTCTAAGGTATTGGTCCAAGCTCTTGAATATCTAACCCTTATAGTATAAGGTACATCTTATATCTATAAAGGGGATCTTGAGAACTTGAGTTACACTTAGAGTACAGTTCTTCTTTGGAAAGGCTGACGCTGTTTTCTTTGCGGTGTCATATTAATAGTGTCCTTTCTTAAGAAGCGTTCTATGTTATCTGTAGATTCTTCTATGTATGGAAGATAGAAGATTGTTGCCACATATTATTCCCTTTCTTAGACATCCTGCTGATGTATATTTCTTCTGGTTTTCTTTGATCGTCGGTGTTGTAATTCTTCATCCAAGTACTCCCCAATCCTGTGTTTCTGGGGCTGATGGTAGTGAGAGTCAGCATTCAAATATCTATCCGTACTGTTAGTGTCCTCAATCGTCACCACAATGACGTGTAAGAACTCGATGGTGAAGTTGTTCAAATTTAATCCAATAATACGGTCGTCAACATATGTGATCCATCATTCCGGCATTAGAGCTTTCTTCTTAAAAGCTTTCATACAATGGATATTTTCCACAGCTAAGAACAAGGGTAACCCCACAGCTGCTCCTTCGACTTGTTCTGACTCCTAAAGCAGAAAAAAAGTCCAGCTGGTACACATTTTTGCCAAGTTTACTAATTCTTGCCTGCAGAGACGAGCCTTCGATGAAGCTCCACAGCTTTTTGAAGTGGCAACTTTGTGAACAACGACGTCATGTCAAAACTGACTAGGACATCATCTGGACCTAAATGAATTCCTTAATTAAAAAATGCAACAATATGAATCAATCAAAATGGCAGAAACGTCACTTGTAAAGAACAACGAAAATGTGAAAACGATTGTAGAAATTTTGTTATAAATAAAGAAGAGGAGAAGAAATATTGGCCAACAGGAAAAGTAGAAACAGTAGATGTCTAAAGTAACTTCTAGCAAACCTGAACAAATAGAAGGTTGATAAATAAATAAAAACCAGTTGGTTCCAAATCGGTGAATTTTGTAGGGTATGCCATGAACAACTGTTTTACCCTCCCTAATCCAAAACGTAACTGTTCAAACCTGTCGGTAATTTTATAGTTTTGAATTAAGACTTAAACTGTAAACTTGTCCCCGAGTTCCCCTACAGCCCGACTGCTAGTTAGGTACAACAGCCGACGCGACGTTCTAACCTTTACCACTCCGGTGCAAGATGGAAATCTTTATTTTACTCGCGCTTTTATTTCGCTCATACTTGTTACCCCTTTTTCTACATTAAAATTATCCCGGTCTAATCTAAAGTAAGTGCGCTATTTCTCACATTGCAATTTACTGCTGAAAGAATCTCACTATAAATTGTAATTTTACTACAGCGCGCAGACTTAACCGCTACAACGCATGGGCGTGGATCAGAACGCTCTATGAATTATCTGGAGCCGATTAATAATATTAATAAGTCTGAAGCAGATCCAGATATGGGAACTCTCAATGATAATTTTTATGGGGTCACAGCTTGTCACTAAATGATTGGCAGTAGGAAGTGGACTATTTTATGGATCCTCAGCCACCTTTTTGGATCTTTGTTAAATAGTCGTTTCCTATTTCTCTTTAGTAACTTTAATAGCTTTAAAAAAATTGTGTAAAACATGTATTTCATTATTTTTAAATTTTTAACAGGCTTGAACAAACTACGGCTTGCGATTCATTAACGTCACTACTATTAGCAGTTATTGGCACTGCCCACTTAGTAACAAGACGGAATTATAACGAAAGTTCCTAACTCTGACTGCATCAACAACTCCGAAATTTTTCAATATACCTGGAAATAGTTTGAAATGAAAATATCTCGAAATATTCGTTGAAAAATCTCAAGCTTGAAATACTTCAAAAGCCAACGAAATATTCCAAAAACTTCTAAAAACATTTAGTTAAGTTCGATCACTGACATTTACCCCCGGCTCTTGACCTTTAATTCCCGGTCATTGACCTTTCACACTCAGCCATCGATGTTTGATCATCGATCCTTGACTTTTGATCCTCGTCAATTGACCTTTGACCTCCAGCAATTCATCTTAAATCTAGATAACCTGTCCTGACCTTTGGCCTTCGGATACTCACCTTAAATTTCCGGTCATTGACATTTCACACCCAGTCATTGACGTTTGATCTTCGGTCTTTGACTTTTGTTCCTCGCCGATTGACCTTTGACCTCAGGCAATTCATCTTAAATCCAGATAACTGGGTGACCTTTGGCCTTCGGTTACTGACATTCAACTTTTGGTTTGAGATTTAGCTTTTGGCATTGGTTTTTGAAAAAGTTTGTAAACATTTTGAAGTTATTTTAAATTTTTGTTGTGTTCTAAAGCCAATTAGACGTGAACTCTCACTGACCTTTGGTTTTCGGTTGTTGACCTTGACTTTGGACCTTTGATAAAATTTATAACCGTTTTCCAAGTACTTTGTTGTATTCTAAATATAGATCCATTTTGAAACTTTTCTAAACTGTTTCGATAAACTACAATATATTTTACAACAGCTTTTATATATATTTTTTTATTTTAGACTAACTTCACTGTATTTTAAAGTTGGTTTGATGCATAAAGATGCGTCCTAATTTTGTTTTATTTTGAAGTTATTTTGAAGCATCATATTTTAATGTATTTTGAAGTGGTTCGAAGTATTTCGAGATAATCATATTTATCGAAGTATTTTCAGTTTTTTTTTCCTTTATTGCATTTGGCCTTTGATCGCATACCTGTTAAAGATTTTTTATGCAATTTAATGCTACTTTGATGTATTTTACTTATATTTAAATTAAAACAAACAGTCTTTCAGATACAAACACGTCATCCAAGATCACATTTAAACTAATCTATAATTGCTTCCTTTTTATAAAAGTCTCAGTTATTTAACACTTCATTTGTTATCTTAAAATGTAATTATAAATAATATTAACAAATGCAATTAAAATAATGGAAAAATATAATCTTTAAAGATGTTATTAAAAACTAATTTTTTTATAGGCTACGTATAAAAGATAAATATCTTCTACCTGTCTAAATAGCAGCATACCTTAATAGAAAATTTTTCTTAGAAGTTTTGTATATTACAGAGCAAGAAAACATTAGGTGTGGTTAAATGAAAGCTATCCATCCCTCTTTTAAATCAAAAATTCAAAAAATAAGTGTAAAACCCTTACTTATATATCAGCTTCTTCGGAATTCTTTCTTCCGATGTCGTAATTTTAATTATAATTTTACACACGCTGTATAGTAGTATTGTTTTAAGTAATTTTGCTCTTACTCATTGCTTGACATAAACGAGTTTTACACGTTTTAAGATATACAGGGTGTTAATGAACTTATACCAAAAATTTAAAGGGGTAAAAGGAGCAAAAACTGATGTCACAAACTTGTATCGGAGGTTTAAGGTGATAGAAAAGAAGCTAATTAAAAATGTGTTTAAAACTGTTTTGGAACTGCTGAAATACATGTATTTTATCGCGGTGAGTACTTACAAAAAATTATGTAACACTTTTTACGAGTTTGCAAGTTTCTTATAAAGCCGGCCGGGCTGTATTCGAAAGTCAGTTTGTAATACATTATTATAGTGATTGCTGTGCTGTTTTTCGAGAGTACATTTAATTTCCGTATTTCCAAGTTTTCTTTTGAAAATAACGCATTTATTTAGCCCGAGTGCTGAATAGGCCACGGCAGCCTAGTTAGATGCCCCCCCTGGTCCCCGGACCTCACCCCTTTAGACTTCTTTTTGTGTGATATTTTGACATAACGGACATGTGACAAAAATATTAGACACAAGTTCATTAACACCCTGTATACGGAGCGTCATAATTTTATTTCGTTTCTGATAAGACTATACGTATATGGGTTTAGATAAATAG
This sequence comes from Anoplophora glabripennis, assembly GCF_000390285.2. Taxonomy (NCBI): domain Eukaryota; kingdom Metazoa; phylum Arthropoda; class Insecta; order Coleoptera; family Cerambycidae; genus Anoplophora; species Anoplophora glabripennis. The sequence continues at coordinate 301,531 of NW_019416445.1, forward strand.
ACAATGGAAGTGCCGGAAGTTGATAAATAATCGTACCACGTCGTCGAATAAAAAACAAACAAGCCCAGATAAAATTATACATCGCCACCTAGAGAGATAAATAAGTTAAACACATAAAAGTAGCCGTTATGTTTTTATATACCTCTGCTTCCTCCACTTAAATAAAGAGCAATTGCTTTTTAAAGAGGTAACGCGCGAAATTATTCCCAACACTACAATTTAGCTGTGAAATTAGGTTGGGACCGTGTATACGAGCATACGAGGTATAATGTGTGTAAATCTTTTTAAACTGCCACCCGTGTTGTACTCCTGTTTTTACATAAGTGGCACGTATCTTAATTAGCAGGTAAAAGTTAAGAAATTAGCTACAGGATTTATTAAGATATCTTTCATTCTAGTATAAAGTGACTAAGAATTGAATATAAAAGTAGATAGATTAGACAGACTTTGAATTACTCTNCGAGCTCGGTTTGTTTTTCCCAAAAAGCGCAAAAATTATCCTTCCTTTTAATATGTGTATACAGTGTGTCTCAAAATGATGCAACAAAATTAATATTTTTGTTCCAGTTGAAATTTAAAAACGTCGCTGAAACACGTCAATTAATAAATAGAAATTGTCAGTTTTCTACAATATCTTCTATTTTTTCAGCCATGTTTGACAGACCTATAACATTACAAACATTTTTTTTAATAGGATCCTCTATATACAGGGTGTCCCGGAAATGGTGGGCAATCTCTCGGATATGGATAGATAATGAGAAAATAATGTCACAAGTTCATATAAATTTTTTTCCTCCGGGCTCACCCTGTAGAGTTATTAGCTCTTGAAGTTGAGAATTAAAAATGTTTNATAGACAATGGAAGTACCGGAAGTTGATAAATAATAATCGTACCACGTCGTCGAATAAAAAGCAAACAAGCCCAGATAAAATTATACATCGCCACCTAGAGAGATAAATAAGTTAAGCACATAAAAGTAGCCGTTATGTTTTTATATACCTCTGCTTCCTCCACTTAAATAAAGAGCAATTGCTTTTTAAAGAGGTAACGCGCGAAATTATTCCCAACACTACAATTTAGCTGTGAAATTAGGTTGGGACCGTGTATACGAGCATACGAGGTATAATGTGTGTAAATCTTTTTAAACTGCCACCCGTGTTGTACTCCTGTTTTTACATAAGTGGCACGTATCTTAATTAGCAGGTAAAAGTTAAGAAATTAGCTACAGGATTTATTAAGATATCTTTCATTCTAGTATAAAGTGACTAAGAATTGAATATAAAAGTAGATAGATTAGACAGACTTTGAATTACTCTTACTCTATTGCCTTATATTAGCGAAGCCTTCTGTCAGAAATATTTAACTTTTGAATTTTTAAAATTTGTGATTTATTTTTTAATAATTTTGCAATAAATGAATGCAGTAATAAAATCTGTAAAAAATACAAAAATAAACATTTGAAGCGCACTAATGTGCTAGCCAGTTCCTGGTTAGTAAGCTACAATATGCTCAGGTAGACGTTCAAACACGTTCTAGGGTGGATCCGCAAGGGTCCTACAATGATGTCCCCGTTGAAACTGAAAAATTGATCTGCTTGAAAAATGTTCATCTCGTGATGATGGCCATATTTGTGAAGTTATTGAAATGAAAATAATTTTGCTTTGCATTGTCCTAGAAAGTTTATTGAATTATTTTTAAAACTTAGTTAAAAAATTCGAAATGCTCGAGACTTATATTACAATTTCAACTTCAACCTACTTTTTTAAAACATAATTCTATGCTGTTTCTAACGGTTATCCCCATAACCTCAAAATAAAAGATATTGCCAATGTCTTTACTTCAGTAATCATATGGTTTTGCGGTATAAATTCCACATATGACAAGAATATTGCAAAATAAACGAAATAAATGAAATTTAAAGTTTTTCTGTTTATTTTGGTAAAAGCGTGCGGATGACGCACCCTGTCGTCAAAACTATACCGTTTCCCCTTAAGAACATAGTCCTGTTGTGAAAATAAGACGAGAAATTTCTATAAACAGCAAAATATTTAAAAAAAAAATACTCAGAAGTAATTTTAAATTTATTTTCGAAATGAATCATTGCGATCACTTTTAATTAAACTCGCAGAGAATGTTCAAAATGTGCATTACTAGTTTTCACGTTATCTGATTTTTTTTACATCTGCAGGTTTTAATTTAAATCTCCCTAACAAGTGACATTTTTCATGTTTTAAATGAGAAAATTTCTATCAGAAATAGCTAAAAATTGCTGAAGAAATGTTTAATTTTTTCTGTACTCAGTATGTACACTTTTACTTCTAAGCCATAAGACCTCACTTCTTCCAATCCAATGTCCATAGTCCATAGAGTAGTTATTTCTCAACAATACCAGCAGTTGTGACTCGTGCTTGTGGGGTTTAGGTAGCTTTTCCATACCTAGATTTTTGATATCGAAGAACATTGTTTGATTTCACTTGACAATATTAAAAAAAAAGAATTTGTCAATCTTCTAACAAGAACAGTTGTCCAATTAAATAATCTTCTACTAGACCATCTCTTATATTAAGAAACAATGTGTGTGACAGTTAGCCCAGTGAATATTAATAAAATTAGAAATTCCGTCGCATTTCGAACATGTCAATGAAAGACTCCTAGACTCATTAAATATGACAGAAGTACTATAATTGTAATTTATTATGTTATTCTTATGTGTCAGAATTATTTTCAACGATATCTAGTATCTGCTTATTGCGGTCCTCTTTAGGACGAGGAATAACAGTACCAGTATCTAAAATACGTCGAGGCACCGTCACCAATGACCTGATGTGTCTTGAACATTTATACGAATGTCAAGTTTAATAAATACATTGTGCTTCTTAAAAGTTCCAATTTTCTTTCCAATAAATTAAAAACATGTGGTATTTACGCATAGTAAACGATGTAAACAGAATACTACAACAAAAATGTTCAACAATTAGGGTTTCTGGTCGAGACTTCTCGAAGCGAGAATTCCCGGGAAATCTGGCCTTACTCGAGACGAGAAAAAAGTGTCGAGATATCGAGAAATTTAAAAATCACGCGCGTCTTAAGTTCTTGACTGGAGTTCGTTTCGTTCATGCATTCAATTCGTTTCTCGACAAATAACTAAGCGGTTAAAGTGGTTTCTCTACCAGCTCATGATTTATTTATTTTAAGTTTTTAAGGCTTTAGTTTACTTTGATGATTCTTTTTTTTTAATGTACAGGGTGATTCACTATATTTTGACCCCCCC